>NW_024543890.1:0-76175 GCF_018167655.1 Microtus oregoni
TACTCAGGGTGCTGGGTGCTCAGTACTCGGGGTGCTGGGTGCTCAGTGCTCTGGGTGCTGGGTGCTCAGTACTCTGGGTGTTGGGTGCTCAGTACTCAGGGTGCTGGGTGCTCCGTGCTCGGGGTGTTGGCTGCTCAGTGCTCAGGGTGCTGGGTGCTCAGTGCTCAGGGTGCTGGGTGCTCAGTGCTCAGGGTGCTGGGTGCTCAGTCCTCGGGGTGCTCCGTGCTCAGGGTGCTGGGTGCTCAGTGCTCAGGGTGCTGGGTGCTCATTGCTCGGGGTGCTGGGTGCTGAGTGCTCAGGGTGCTGGGTGCTCAATGCTCGGGGTACTCCGTGCTCAGGGTCCTGGGTGCTCCGTACTCAGGGTGCTGGGTGCTTAGTACTCAGGGTGCTCAGTGCTCAGTACACAGGGTGCTGGGTGCTCAGTGCTCGGGGTGCTGGGTGCTCAGTGCTCAGTACTCAGGGTGCTGGGTGCTCAGTGCTCGGGGTGCTGGGTGCTCAGTACTCAGCGTGCTGTGTGCTCAGTACTCAGGGTGCTGGGTGCTCAGTGCTCAGGGTGCTGGGTGCTCAGTGCTCAGGGTGCTGGGTGCTCAGTGATCGGGGTGCTGGGTGCTCAGTACTCAGGGTGCTCAGTGCTCGGGGAGCTCGGTGCTCAGTACTCAGGGTGCTGGGTGCTCAGTTCTCAGTGCTCGGGGTCCTGGGTGCTCCGTGCTCGGGGTGCAGGGTTCTCAGTGCTCTGGGTGCTTAGTGCTCAGTACTCAGGGTGCTGGGTGCTCAGTACTCATGGTGCTGGGTGCTCATTCTCAGGGTGCTAGGGGCTCAGTACTCAGGGTGCTGGGTGCTCAGTACTCAGGGTGCTCGGTTCTCAGTACTCAGGGTGCTGGGTGCTCATTCTCGGGGTGCTTGGTGCTCAGTGCTCGGGGTGCTGGGTGCTCAGTACTCAGCGTGCTGGGGGCTCAGTACTCAGGGTGCTGGGTGCTCAGTGCTCGAGGTGCTCGGTGCTCAGTATTCGGGGTGCTGGGTGCTCAGTACTCGGGGTGCTGGGTGCTCAGTGCTCAGGGTGCTGGGTGCTCAGTGCTCGGGGTGCTGGGTGCTCAGTGCTGAGGGTGGTGCTGGGTTCTCAGTACTCAGGGTGCTGGGTGCTCAGTGCTCAGGGTGCTGGGTGCTCAGTACTAAGGGTTCTGGGTGCTCAGTACTCAGGGTGCTCGGTGCTCAGTACTCAGGGTGCTGGGTGATCAGTGCTCAGGGTGCTGGTTACTCAGTAATCAGGGTGCTGGGTGCTCAGTACTCAGGGTGCTGGGTGCTCAGTGCTCAGGGTGCTGGTTGCTCAGTGCTCAGTGTGCTGGGTGCTCAGTACTCAGGGTGATGGGTGCTCAGTGCTCAGGGTGATCGGTGCGCAGTACTCAGGGCGCTCAGTACTCCGGGTGGTGGGTGCTCAGTGCTCAGGGTGCTGGGTGCTCAGTACTCGGGGTGCTGGGTGCTCTGTACTCAGGGTGCTGGGTGCTCAGTGCTCGGGGTCCTGGGTGCTCCGTGCTCAGGGTGATCGGTGCTCAGTACTCAGGGTGCTGGGTGCTCAGTGCTCGGGGTGCTGGGTGCTCAGTACTCAGCGTTCTGGGTGCTCAGTACTCAGGGTGCTGGGTGCTCAGTGCACAGGGTGCTGGGTGCTCAGTGCTCAGGGTGCTGGGTGCTCAGTGATCGGGGTGCTGGGTGCTCAGTACTCAGGGTGCTCAGTGCTCGGGGAGCTCGGTGCTCAGTACTCAGGGTGCTGGGTGCTCAGTTCTCAGTGCTCGGGGTCCTGGGTGCTCCGTGCTCGGGGTGCTGGGTGCTCAGTGCTCTGGGTGCTTAGTGCTCAGTACTCAGGGTGCTGGGTGCTCAGTACTCACGGTGCTGGGTGCTCATTCTCAGGGTGCTAGGGGCTCAGTACTCAGGGTGCTTGGTGCTCAGTACTCTGGGTGCTCGGTTCTCAGTACTCAGGGTGCTGGGTGCTCAGTGCTCGGGATGCTGGGTGCTCAGTGCTCAGGGTGCTGGGTGCTCAGTGCTCGGGTGCTCGGTGCTCAGTACTCGGGGTGCTGGGTGCTCAGTACTCGGGGTGCTTGGTGCTCAGTGCTCAGGGTGCTGGGTGCTCAGTGCTCGGGGTGCTGGGTGCTCAGTGCTGAGGGTGGTGCTGGGTGCTCAGTACTCAGGGTGCTGGGTGCTGGGTGCTCAGTGCTCAGGGTGCTGGGTGGCTCAGTACTAAGTGTGCTGGGTGCTCAGTACTCAGGGTGCTCGGTGCTCAGTACTCAGGGTGCTGGGTGCTCAGTGCTCAGGGTGCTGGGTACTCAGTACTCAGGGTGCTGGGTGCTCCGTACTCAGGGTGCTGGGTGCCCAGTGCTCAGGGTGCTGGGTGCTCAGTGCTCAGGGTGCTGGGTGCTCAGTACTCAGGGTGCTGGGTGCTCAGTGCTCATGGTGATCGGTGCTCAGTACTCAGGGTGCTGGGGTGCTCAGTACTCAGGGTGCTGGGTGCTCAGTGCTCATGGTGATCGGTGCTCAGTACTCAGGGTGCTGGGTGCTCAGTGCTCAGGGTGCTGGGTGCTCAGTACTCGGGGTGCTGGGTGCTCAGTGCTCAGGGTGCTGGGTGCTCAGTACTCTGGGTGTTGGGTGCTCAGTACTCAGGGTGCTGGGTGCTCCGTGCTCGGGGTGCTGGCTGCTCAGTGCTCAGGGTGCTGGGTGCTCAGTACTCAGGGTGCTGGGTCCTCAGTGCTCAGGGTGCTGGGTGCTGCGTGCTCGGGGTGCTGGCTGCTCAGTACTCAGGGTGCTGGGTGCTCAGTACTCAGGGTGCTGGGTCCTCAGTGCTCAGGGTGCTGGGTGCTCATTACTCAGTGTGCTCAGTGCTCATGGTGCTGGGTGCTCAGAACTCAGGGTGCTGGGTGCTCAGTACTCAGGGTGCTGGGTGCTCAGTACTCAGGGTGCTTGGTGCTCAGTACTCAGGGTGCTGGGTGCTCAGTGCTCAGGGTGCTCGGTGCTCAGTACTCACGGTGCTGGGTGCTCATTCTCGGGGTGCTGGGTGCTCAGTACTGAGGTTTCTCAGTACTCTGGGTGCTCGGTGCTCAGTACTCATGGTGCTGGGTGCTCAGTACTCAGGGTGCTCGGTGCTCAGTTCTCAGGGTGCTCGGTGCTCAGTGTTTGGGGTGCTGGGTGCGCAGTATTCAGGGTGCTGTGTGCTCAGTGCTCGGGGTGCTCGGTGCTCAGTACTCAGAGTGCTGTGTGCTCAGTACTCGGGGTGCTGGGTGCTCAGTGCTCAGGGTGCTGGGTGCTCAGTGCTCGGGGTACTGGGTGCTCAGTACTCAGGGTCCTGGGTGGTCAGTGCTCAGGTTGCTGGGTGCTCAGTGCTCAGGGTGATCGGTGCTCAGTACTCAGGGTGCTGGGTGCTCAGTGCTCAGGATGCTGGGTGCTCAGTCCTCAGGGTGCTCAGTGCTCAGGGTGCTGGGTGCTCAGTACTCAGGGGGATGGGTGCTCAGTGCTCGGGGTGCTGGGTGCTCAGTGCTCAGGTTGCTGGGTGCTCAGTACTCAGGGTGCTGGGTGCTCAGTATTCGAGGTGCTGGGTGCTCAGTACTCAGGGTGCTGGGTGCTCAGTACTCAGGGTGCTGGGTGCTCAGTACTCAGGGTGCTGGGTGCTCAGTGCTCGGGGTGCTGGGTGCTCAGTGCTCAGTACTCAGGGTGCTGGGTGCTCAGTGCTCGGGGTGCTGGGTGCTCAGTACTCAGCGTGCTGGGTGCTCAGTACTCAGGGTGCTGGGTGCTCAGTGCTCAGGGTGCTGGGTGCTCAGTGCTCAGGGTGCTGGGTACTCAGTGATCGGGGTGCTGGGTGCTCAGTACTCAGGGTGCTCAGTGCTCGGGGAGCTCGGTGCACAGTACTCAGGGTGCTGGGTGCTCAGTACTCAGTGCTCTTGGTCCTGGGTGCTCCGTGCTCGGGGTGCTGGGGGCTCAGTGCTCTGGGTGCTTAGTGCTCAGTACTCAGGGTGCTGGGTGCTCAGTACTCAGGGTGCTGGGTGCTCATTCTCGGGGTGCTGGGTGCTCAGTGCTCAGGGTGCTGGGTGCTCAGTACTCAGGGTGCTGGGGGCTCAGTACTCAGGGTGCTCTGTGCTCAGTACTCAGGGTGCTCGGTTCTCAGTACTCAGGGTGCTGGGTGCTCATTCTCGGGGTGCTTGGTGCTCAGTGCTCGGGGTGCTGGGTGCTCAGTACTCAGGGTGTTGGGGGCTCAGTACTCAGGGTGCTGGGTGCTCAGTACTCAGGGTGATCTGTTCTCAGTACTCAGGGTGCTGGGTGCTTAGTGCTCGGGGTGCTGGGTGCTCAGTACTCGGGGTGCTCAGTGCTCAGTACTCAGGGTGCTGGGTGCTCAGTACTCAGTGTGCTGGGTGCTCAGTACTCAGGGTGCTGGGTGCTCAGTGCTCGGGGTGCTGGGTGCTCAGTGCTCAGTACTCAGGGTGCTGGGTGCTCAGTGCTCGGGGTGCTGGGTGCTCAGTACTCAGCGTGCTGGGTGCTCAGTACTCAGGGTGCTGGGTGCTCAGTGCTCAGGGTGCTGGGTGCTCAGTGCTCAGGGTGCTGGGTACTCAGTGATCGGGGTGCTGGGTGCTCAGTACTCAGAGTGCTCAGTGCTCGGGGAGCTCGGTGCATCGTTCTCAGGGTGCTCGGTGCTCAGTGTTTGGGGTGCTGGGTGCTCAGTACTCAGGGTGATGCGTGCTCAGTGCTCAGGGTGCTGGGTGCTCAGCGCTCAGGGTGCTGGGTGCTCAGTGCTCGGGGTGCCCGGTGCTCAGTGCTCAGGGTGCTGGGTGCTCAGTACTCAGGGTGCTGGGTGCTCAGTGCTCGGGGTGCTGGGTCCTCAGTGCCCAGGGTGCTGGGTGCTCAGTACTCAGGGTGCTGGGTCCTCAGTGCTCAGAGTGCTGGGTGCTCAGTACTCAGTGTGCTCAGTGCTCAGGGTGCTTGGTGCTCAGAACTCAGGGTGCTGGGTGCTCAGTACTCAGGGTGCTGGGTGCTCAGTACTCAGGGTGCTTGGTGCTCAGTACTCAGGGTGCTGGGTGCTCAGTGCTCAGGGTGCTCGGTGCTCAGTACTCATGGTGCTGGGTGCTCATTCTCGGGGTACTGGGTGCTCAGTACTCAGGTTGCTCAGTACTCTGGGTGCTCGGTGCTCAGTACTCATGGTGCTGGGTGCTCAGTACTCAGGGTGCTCGGTGCTCAGTTCTCAGGGTGCTCGGTGCTCAGTGTTTGGGGCGCTGGGTGCTCAGTACTCAGGGTGCTGGGTGCTCAGTGCTCGGGGTGCTCGGTGCTCAGTACTCAGGGTGCTCAGTGCTCAGTACTCAGCGTGCTGGGTGCTCAGTGCTCAGGGTCCTCGGTGCTCAGTACTCAGGGTGCTCAGTGCTCAGTACTCAGCGTGCTTTGTGCTCAGTGCTCAGGGTGCTGGGTGCTCAGTACTCAGGGTGCTGGGTGCTCAGTACTCAGTGCTCAGGATGCTGGGTGCTCAGTGCTCTGGGTGCTCAGTGCTCAGTACTCAGTGCTCAGGGTGATGGGTGCTCAGTGCTCGGGGTGCTCGGTGCTCATTGCTCAGGGTCCTGGGTGCTCAGTACTCAGGGTGCTGGGTGCTTAGTACTCAGGGTGCTCAGTGCTCAGTACACAGGGTGCTGGGTGCTCAGTGCTCGGGGTGCTGGGTGCTCAGTGCTCAGTACTCAGGGTGCTGGGTGCTCAGTGCTCGGGGTGCTGGGTGCTCAGTACTCAGTGTGCTGGGTGCTCAGTACTCAGGGTGCTGGGTGCTCAGTGCTCAGGGTGCTGGGTGCTCAGTGCTCAGGGTGCTAGGTGCTCAGTTATCGGGGTGCTGGGTGCTCAGTACTCAGGGTGCTCAGTGCTAGGGGAGCTCGGTGCTCAGTACTCACGGTGCTGGGTGCTCAGTACTCAGAGTGCTCAGTGCTCGGGGAGCTCGGTGCATAGTTCTCAGGGTGCTCAGTGCTCAGTGTTTGGGGTGCTGGGTGCTCAGTACTCAGTGCTCAGGATGCTGGGTGCTCAGTGCTCAGGGTGCTGGGTGCTCTTTCTCGGGGTGCTGGGTACTCAGTACTCAGTGCTCAGGATGCTGGGTGCGCAGTGCTCAGGGTGCTGGGTGCTCAGTGCTCAGGGTGCTCAGTGCTCAGTGCTCAGTACTCAGGGTGCTGGGTGCTCAGTACTCAGGGTGCTGGGTCCTCAGTGCTCAGGGTGCTGGGTGCTCATTACTCAGTGTGCTCAGTGCTCAGGGTGCTGGGTGCTCAGAACTCAGGGTGCTGGGTGCTCAGTACTCAGGGTGCTGGGTGCTCAGTACTCAGGGTGCTTGGTGCTCAGTACTCAGGGTGCTGGGTGCTCAGTGCTCAGGGTGCTCGGTGCTCAGTACTCACGGTGCTGGGTGCTCATTCTCGGGGTCCTGGGTGCTCAGTACTGAGGTTTCTCAGTACTCTGGGTGCTCGGTGCTCAGTACTCATGGTGCTGGGTGCTCAGTACTCAGGGTGCTCGGTGCTCAGTTCTCAGGGTGCTCGGTGCTCAGTGTTTGGGGTGCTGGGTGCGCAGTATTCAGGGTGCTGTGTGCTCAGTGCTCGGGGTGCTCGGTGCTCAGTACTCAGAGTGCTGTGTGCTCAGTACTCGGGGTGCTGGGTGCTCAGTGCTCAGGGTGCTGGGTGCTCAGTGCTCGGGGTACTGGGTGCTCAGTACTCAGGGTCCTGGGTGGTCAGTGCTCAGGTTGCTGGGTGCTCAGTGCTCAGGGTGATCGGTGCTCAGTACTCAGGGTGCTGGGTGCTCAGTGCTCAGGATGCTGGGTGCTCAGTCCTCAGGGTGCTCAGTGCTCAGGGTGCTGGGTGCTCAGTACTCAGGGTGATGGGTGCTCAGTGCTCGGGGTGCTGGGTGCTCAGTACTCAGGTTGCTGGGTGCTCAGTACTCAGGGTGCTGGGTGCTCAGTATTCGAGGTGCTGGGTGCTCAGTACTCAGGGTGCTGGGTGCTCAGTACTCAGGGTGCTGGGTGCTCAGTACTCAGGGTGCTGGGTGCTCAGTGCTCGGGGTGCTGGGTGCTCAGTACTCAGCGTGCTGGGTGCTCAGTACTCAGGGTGCTGGGTGCTCAGTGCTCAGGGTGCTGGGTGCTCAGTGCTCAGGGTGCTGGGTACTCAGTGATCGGGGTGCTGGGTGCTCAGTACTCAGGGTGCTCAGTGCTCGGGGAGCTCGGTGCACAGTACTCAGGGTGCTGGGTGCTCAGTACTCAGTGCTCTTGGTCCTGGGTCCTCCGTGCTCGGGGTGCTGGGGGCTCAGTGCTCTGGGTGCTTAGTGCTCAGTACTCAGGGTGCTGGGTGCTCAGTACTCAGGGTGCTGGGTGCTCTTTCTCGGGGTGCTGGGTGCTCAGTGCTCAGGGTGCTGGGTGCTCAGTACTCAGGGTGCTGGGGGCTCAGTACTCAGGGTGCTCTGTGCTCAGTACTCAGGGTGCTGGGTGCTTAGTGCTCGGGGTGCTGGGTGCTCAGTACTCGGGGTGCTCAGTGCTCAGTACTCAGGGTGCTGGGTGCTCAGTACTCAGTGTGCTGGGTGCTCAGTACTCAGGGTGCTGGGTGCTCAGTGCTCAGGGTGCTGGGTGCTCAGTGCTCAGGGTGCTAGGTGCTCAGTTATCGGGGTGCTGGGTGCTCAGTACTCAGGGTGCTCAGTGCTCGGGGAGCTCGGTGCTCAGTACTCACGGTGCTGGGTGCTCAGTACTCAGAGTGCTCAGTGCTCGGGGAGCTCGGTGCATAGTTCTCAGGGTGCTCGGTGCTCAGTGTTTGGGGTGCTGGGTGCTCAGTACTCAGGGTGATGCGTGCTCAGTGCTCAGGGTGCTGGGTGCTCAGTGCTCAGGGGGCTGGGTGCTCAGTACTCAGTGCTCAGGATGCTGGGTGCGCAGTGCTCAGGGTGCTGGGTGCTCAGTGCTCAGGCTGCTCAGTGCTCAGTGCTCAGTACTCAGGGTGCTGGGTGCTCAGTACTCAGGGTGCTGGGTCCTCAGTGCTCAGGGTGCTGGGTGCTCATTACTCAGTGTGCTCAGTGCTCAGGGTGCTGGGTGCTCAGAACTCAGGGTGCTGGGTGCTCAGTACTCAGGGTGCTGGGTGCTCAGTACTCAGGGTGCTTGGTGCTCAGTACTCAGGGTGCTGGGTGCTCAGTGCTCAGGGTGCTCGGTGCTCAGTACTCACGGTGCTGGGTGCTCATTCTCGGGGTGCTGGGTGCTCAGTACTGAGGTTTCTCAGTACTCTGGGTGCTCGGTGCTCAGTACTCATGGTGCTGGGTGCTCAGTACTCAGGGTGCTCGGTGCTCAGTTCTCAGGGTGCTCGGTGCTCAGTGTTTGGGGTGCTGGGTGCGCAGTATTCAGGGTGCTGTGTGCTCAGTGCTCGGGGTGCTCGGTGCTCAGTACTCAGAGTGCTGTGTGCTCAGTACTCGGGGTGCTGGGTGCTCAGTGCTCAGGGTGCTGGGTGCTCAGTGCTCGGGGTACTGGGTGCTCAGTACTCAGGGTCCTGGGTGCTCAGTGCTCAGGTTGCTGGGTGCTCAGTGCTCAGGGTGATCGGTGCTCAGTACTCAGGGTGCTGGGTGCTCAGTGCTCAGGATGCTGGGTGCTCAGTCCTCAGGGTGCTCAGTGCTCAGGGTGCTGGGTGCTCAGTGCTCGGGGTGCTGGGTGCTCAGTACTCAGGGTGCTGAGTGCTCAGTACTCAGGGTGCTGGGTGCTCAGTACTCAGGGTGCTGGGTGCTCAGTGCTCAGTGTGCTGGGTGATCAGTGCTCAGGGTGCTGGGTGCTCAGTGCTCAGGGTGCTGGGTGCTCAGTACTCAGGGTGATGGGTGCTCAGTGCTCGGGGTGCTGGGTGCTCAGTGCTCAGGTTGCTGGGTGCTCAGTACTCAGGGTGCTGGGTGCTCAGTATTCGAGGTGCTGGGTGCTCAGTACTCAGGGTGCTGGGTGCTCAGTACTCAGGGTGCTGGGTGCTCAGTACTCAGGGTGCTGGGTGCTCAGTGCTCGGGGTGCTGGGTGCTCAGTGCTCAGTACTCAGGGTGCTGGGTGCTCAGTGCTCGGGGTGCTGGGTGCTCAGTACACAGCGTGCTGGGTGCTCAGTACTCAGGGTGCTTGGTGCTCAGTGCTCAGGGTGCTGGGTGCTCAGTGCTCAGGGTGCTGGGTGCTCAGTACTCAGCGTGCTGGGTGCTCAGTACTCAGGGTGCTTGGTGCTCAGTGCTCAGTACTCAGGGTGCTCAGTGCTCGGGGAGCTCGGTGCACAGTACTCAGGGTGCTGGGTGCTCAGTACTCAGTGCTCTTGGTCCTGGGTGCTCCGTGCTCGGGGTGCTGGGGGCTCAGTGCTCTGGGTGCTTAGTGCTCAGTACTCAGGGTGCTGGGTGCTCAGTACTCAGGGTGCTGGGTGCTCATTCTCGGGGTGCTGGGTGCTCAGGGTGCTGGGTGCTCAGTACTCAGGGTGCTGGGGGCTCAGTACTCAGGGTGCTCTGTGCTCAGTCCTCAGGGTGCTCGGTTCTCAGTACTCAGGGTGCTGGGTGCTCATTCTCGGGGTGCTTGGTGCTCAGTGCTTGGGGAGCTGGGTGCTCAGTACTCAGGGTGTTGGGGGCTCAGTACTCAGGGTGCTGGGTGCTCAGTACTCAGGGTGATCTGTTCTCAGTACTCAGGGTGCTGGGTGCTTAGTGCTCGGGGTGCTGGGTGCTCAGTACTCGGGGTGCTCAGTGCTCAGTACTCAGGGTGCTGGGTGCTCAGTGCTCGGGGTGCTGGGTGCTCAGTGCTCGGGGTGCTGGGTGCTCAGTACTCGGGGTGCTGGGTGCTCAGTGCTCAGGGTGCTGGGTGCTCAGTGCTCGGGGTGCTGGGTGCTCAGTGCTGAGGGTGCTGGCCGCTCAGTGCTCAGGGTGCTGGGTGCTCAGTACTCAGCGTGCTCGGTGCTCAGTACTCAGGGTGCTCAGTGCTCAGTACTCAGCGTGCTGGGTGCTCAGTGCTCAGGGTGCTCGGTGCTCAGTACTCAGGGTGCTCAGTGCTCAGTACTCAGCGTGCTTTGTGCTCAGTGCTCAGGGTGCTGGGTGCTCAGTACTCAGGGTGATGGGTGCTCAGTACTCAGGGTGCTGGGTGCTCAGTGCTCGGGGTGCTCGGTGATCAGTACTCAGGGTGCTGGGTGCTCAGTGCTCAGGGTGCTGGGTACTCAGTACTCAGGGTGCTGGGTGCTCAGTGCTCAGGGTGCTGGGTGCTCAGTGCTCAGGGTGCTGGGTGCTCAGTGCTCGGGGTGCTGGGTGCTCAGTGCTCGGGGCGCTGGGTGCTCAGTACTCAGGGTGGTGGGTGCTCAGTGCTCAGTGCTCAGTGCTCGGGGTGCTGGGTTCTCAGTGCTCAGGGTGATGGGTGCTCAGTGCTCGGGGTGCTCGGTGCTCAGTGCTCAGGGTCCTGGGTGCTCAGTACTCAGGGTGCTGGGTGCTTAGTACTCAGGGTTTTCAGTGCTCAGTACACAGGGTGCTGGGTGCTCAGTGCTCGGGGTGCTGGGTGCTCAGTGCTCAGTACTCAGGGTGCTGGGTGCTCAGTGTTCGGGGTGCTGGGTGCGCAGTACTCAGCGTGCTGGGTGCTCAGTACTCATGGTGCTGGGTGCTCAGTGCTCAGGGTGCTGGGTGCTCAGTGCTCAGGGTGCTAGGTGCTCAGTGTTTGGGGTGCTGGGTGCTCAGTACTCAGGGTACTCAGTGCTCGGGGAGCTCGGTGCTCAGTACTCAGGGTGCTGGGGGCTCAGTACTCAGGTTGCTCAGTACTCTGGGTGCTCGGTGCTCAGTAATAATGGTGCTGGGTGCTCAGTACTCAGGGTGCTCGGTGCTCAGTTCTCAGGGTGCTCGGTGCTCAGTTTTTGGGGTGCTGGGTGCTCAGTACTCAGGGTGATGCGTGCTCAGTGCTCAGGGTGCTGATTGCTCAGTGCTCAGGGTGCTCAGTGCTCAGTACTCAGTGCTCAGGATGCTGGGTGCTCAGTGCTCAGGGTGCTGGGTGCTCAGTGCTCGGGGTGCCCGGTGCTCAGTGATCGGGGTGCTGGGTGCTCAGTACTCAGGGTGCTGGGTGCTCAGTGCTCGGGGTGCTGGGTCCTCAGTGCTCAGGGTGCTGGGTTCTCAGTACTCAGGGTGCTGGGTCCTCAGTGCTCAGGGTGCTGGGTGCTCAGTACTCAGTGTGCTCAGTGCTCAGGGTGCTTGGTGCTCAGAACTCAGGGTGCTGGGTGCTCAGTACTCAGGGTGCTGGGTGCTCAGTACTCAGGGTGCTTGGTGCTCAGTACTCAGGGTGCTGGGTGCTCAGTGCTCAGGGTGCTCGGTGCTCAGTACTCATGGTGCTGGGTGCTCATTCTCGGGGTACTGGGTGCGCAGTACTCAGGTTGCTCAGTACTCTGGGTGCTCGGTGCTCAGTACTCATGGTGCTGGGTGCTCAGTACTCAGGGTGCTCGGTGCTCAGTTCTCAGGGTGCTCGGTGCTCAGTGTTTGGGGCGCTGGGTGCTCAGTACTCAGGGTGCTGGGTGCTCAGTGCTCGGGGTGCTCGGTGCTCAGTACTCAGGGTGCTGTGTGCTCAGTACTCGGGATGCTGGGTGCTCATTGCTCAGCGTGCTGGGTGCTCAGTGCTCAGGGTGCTGGGTGCTCAGTGCTCAGGGTGCTGGGTGCTCAGTGCTCAGGGTGCTGGGTGCTCAGTGCTCAGGGTGCTGGGTGCTCAGTGCTCAGGGTGCTGGGTGCTCAGTGCTCGGGGTGCTGGGTGCTCAGTACTCAGGTGCTATGTGCTTAGTGCTCGGGGTGCCCGGTGCTCAGTACTCGGGGTGCTCAGTGTTCAGTACTCAGGGTGCTGGGTGCTCAGTGCTCAGGGTGCTGGGTGCTCAGTACTCAGGGTGCTGGGTGCTCGGTGCTCAGTACGCTGGGTGCTCAGTACTAAAGGTTCTGGGTGCTCAGTACTCAGGGTGCTCGGTGCTCAGTACTCAGGGTGCTGGGTGCTCAGTGCTCGGGGTGCTGGGTGCTCAGTACTCAGGTTGCTGGGTGCTAAGTGCTCGGGGTGCTTGGTGCTCAGTACGCTGGGTGCTCAGTACACAGGGTGCTGGGTGCTCAGTACTCAGGGTGCTGTGTGCTTAGTACTCAGGGTGCTGGGTGCTCAGTGCTCGGGGTGCTGGGTGCTCAGTGCTCAGTACTCAGGGTGCTGGGTGCTCAGTGCTCAGGGTGCTGGGTGCTCATTGCTCAGGGTGCTGGTTGCTCAGTGCTCAGGGTGCTGGGTACTCAGTGCTCAGGGTGCTGGGTGCTCAGTGCTCAGGGTGCTGGGTGCTCAGTGCTCAGGGTGCTGGGTGCTCAGTGCTCGGGGTGCTGTGTGCTCAGTGCTCGGGGTGCTGGGTGCTCAGTGCTCGGGGTGCTCGGTGCTCAGTACTCAGGGTGCTGGGTGCTCAGTGCTCTAGGTGCTCAGTACTCAGGGTGCTGTGTGTTCAGTGCTCAGGGTGCTGGGTGCTCAGTACTCAGGGTGCTTGGTGCTTAGTACTCAGTGTGCTGGGTGCTCAGTACTCCGGGTGCTCGGTGCTCAGTGCTCGGGGTGCTCGGTGCTCAGTACTCAGTGCTCAGGGTGCTCAGTGCTCAGTGCTCAGGCTGCTGGGTGTTCAGTACTCAGGGTGCTGGGTGCTCAGTACTCAGGGTGCTGGGTGCTCAGTGCTCGGGGTGCTGGGTGCTCAGAACTCAGGGTGCTGGGTGCTCAGTGCTCGGGGTGCTGGGTGCTCAGTGCTCAGGGTGATCGGTGCTCAGTACTCAGGGTGCTGGGTGCTCAGTGCTCAGGGTGCTGTGTGCTCAGTCCTCAGGGTGCTCAGTGCTCAGGGTTCTGGGTGCTCAGTGCTCGGAGTGCTGGGTGCTCAGTACTCAGGGTGCTGATTGCTCAGTACTCAGGGTGCTGGGTACTCAGTACTCAGGGTGCTGGGTGCTCAGTGCTCAGGGTGCTGGGTGATCAGTGCTCAGGTTGCTGGGTGCTCAGTTCTCAGGGTGCTGGGTGCTCAGTACTCAGGGTGATGGGTGCTCAGTGCTCGGGGTGCAGGGTGCTCAGTGCTCAGGTTGCTGGGTGCTCAGTACTCAGGGTGCTGGGTGCTCAGTATTCGGGGTGCTGGGTGCTCAGTACTCAGGGTGCTGGGTGCTCAGTACTCAGGGTGCTGGGTGCTCAGTACTCAGGGTGCTCAGTGCTCAGTACTCAGTGCTCAGGATGCTGGGTGCTCAGTGCTCAGGGTGCTGGGTGCTCAGTGCTCGGGGTGCCCGGTGCTCAGTGATCGGGGTGCTGGGTGCTCAGTACTCAGGGTGCTGGGTGCTCAGTGCTCGGGGTGCTGGGTCCTCAGTGCTCAGGGTGCTGGGTTCTCAGTACTCAGGGTGCTGGGTCCTCAGTGCTCAGGGTGCTGGGTGCTCAGTACTCAGTGTGCTCAGTGCTCAGGGTGCTTGGTGCTCAGAACTCAGGGTGCTGGGTGCTCAGTACTCAGGGTGCTGGGTGCTCAGTACTCAGGGTGCTTGGTGCTCAGTACTCAGGGTGCTGGGTGCTCAGTGCTCAGGGTGCTCGGTGCTCAGTACTCATGGTGCTGGGTGCTCATTCTCGGGGTACTGGGTGCGCAGTACTCAGGTTGCTCAGTACTCTGGGTGCTCGGTGCTCAGTACTCATGGTGCTGGGTGCTCAGTACTCAGGGTGCTCGGTGCTCAGTTCTCAGGGTGCTCGGTGCTCAGTGTTTGGGGCGCTGGGTGCTCAGTACTCAGGGTGCTGGGTGCTCAGTGCTCGGGGTGCTCGGTGCTCAGTACTCAGGGTGCTGTGTGCTCAGTACTCGGGATGCTGGGTGCTCATTGCTCAGCGTGCTGGGTGCTCAGTGCTCAGGGTGCTGGGTGCTCAGTGCTCAGGGTGCTGGGTGCTCAGTGCTCAGGGTGCTGGGTGCTCAGTGCTCAGGGTGCTGGGTGCTCAGTGCTCAGGGTGCTGGGTGCTCAGTGCTCGGGGTGCTGGGTGCTCAGTACTCAGGTGCTGGGTGCTTAGTGCTCGGGGTGCCCGGTGCTCAGTACTCGGGGTGCTCAGTGTTCAGTACTCAGGGTGCTGGGTGCTCAGTGCTCAGGGTGCTGGGTGCTCAGTACTCAGGGTGCTGGGTGCTCGGTGCTCAGTACGCTGGGTGCTCAGTACTAAAGGTTCTGGGTGCTCAGTACTCAGGGTGCTCGGTGCTCAGTACTCAGGGTGCTGGGTGCTCAGTGCTCGGGGTGCTGGGTGCTCAGTACTCAGGTTGCTGGGTGCTAAGTGCTCGGGGTGCTTGGTGCTCAGTACGCTGGGTGCTCAGTACTCAGGGTGCTGGGTGCTCAGTACTCAGGGTGCTGTGTGCTTAGTACTCAGGGTGCTGGGTGCTCAGTGCTCGGGGTGCTGGGTGCTCAGTTCTCAGTACTCAGGGTGCTGGGTGCTCAGTGCTCAGGGTGCTGGGTGCTCATTGCTCAGGGTGCTGGTTGCTCAGTGCTCAGGGTGCTGGGTACTCAGTGCTCAGGGTGCTGGGTGCTCAGTGCTCAGGGTGCTGGGTGCTCAGTGCTCAGGGTGCTGGGTGCTCAGTGCTCGGGGTGCTGTGTGCTCAGTGCTCGGGGTGCTGGGTGCTCAGTGCTCGGGGTGCTCGGTGCTCAGTACTCAGGGTGCTGGGTGCTCAGTGCTCTAGGTGCTCAGTACTCAGGGTGCTGTGTGTTCAGTGCTCAGGGTGCTGGGTGCTCAGTACTCAGGGTGCTTGGTGCTTAGTACTCAGGGTGCTGGGTGCTCAGTACTCCGGGTGCTCGGTGCTCAGTGCTCGGGGTGCTCGGTGCTCAGTACTCAGTGCTCAGGGTGCTCAGTGCTCAGTGCTCAGGCTGCTGGGTGTTCAGTACTCAGGGTGCTGGGTGCTCAGTACTCAGGGTGCTGGGTGCTCAGTGCTCGGGGTGCTGGGTGCTCAGAACTCAGGGTGCTGGGTGCTCAGTGCTCGGGGTGCTGGGTGCTCAGTGCTCAGGGTGATCGGTGCTCAGTACTCAGGGTGCTGGGTGCTCAGTGCTCAGGGTGCTGTGTGCTCAGTCCTCAGGGTGCTCAGTGCTCAGGGTTCTGGGTGCTCAGTGCTCGGAGTGCTGGGTGCTCAGTACTCAGGGTGCTGATTGCTCAGTACTCAGGGTGCTGGGTACTCAGTACTCAGGGTGCTGGATGCTCAGTGCTCAGGGTGCTGGGTGATCAGTGCTCAGGTTGCTGGGTGCTCAGTTCTCAGGGTGCTGGGTGCTCAGTACTCAGGGTGATGGGTGCTCAGTGCTCGGGGTGCAGGGTGCTCAGTGCTCAGGTTGCTGGGTGCTCAGTACTCAGGGTGCTGGGTGCTCAGTATTCGGGGTGCTGGGTGCTCAGTACTCAGGGTGCTGGGTGCTCAGTACTCAGGGTGCTGGGTGCTCAGTACTCAGGGTGCTCGGTGCTCAGTGCTCGGGGTGCTCGGTGCTCAGTACGTTGGGAGCTCACTACTCAGGGTGCTGGGTGCTCATTGCTCACGGTGCTGGGTGCTCAGTGCTCAGGGTGCTGGGTGCTCAGTGCTCAGGGTGCTGCGTGCTCAGTGCTCGGGGTGCTGGGTGCTCAGTGCTCAGGGTGCTGGGTGCTCAGTACTCAGGGTGCTGGGTGCTCAGAACTCGGGGTGCTGGGTGCTCAGTACTCAGGGTGCTGGGTGCTCAGTACTCAGGGTGCTGGGTGCTCAGTACTCGGGTGCTGGGTGCTCAGTGCACAGGGTGCTGGGTGCTCAGTGCTCAGGGTGCTGGGTGCTCAGTGCTCGTGGTGCTGGGTGCTCAGTGCTCGGGGTGCTCGGTGCTCAGTACTCCGGGTGCTGGGTGCTCAGTGCTCGGAGTGCTCGGTGCTCAGTACTCAGGGTGCTGGGTGCTCAGTGCTCGGGGTCCTGGGTGCTCAGTGCTCAGTACTCAGGGTGCTGGGTGCTCAGTGCTCAGGGTGCTGTGTGCTCAGTGCTCAGGGTGCTGGGTGCTCAGTGCTCAGGGTGCTGGGTACTCAGTGCTCAGGGTGCTGGGTGCTCAGTACTCAGGGTGCTGGGTGCTCAGTACTCAGGGTGTTGGGTGCTCTGTGCTCGGGGTGCTGGGTGCTCAGTGCTCGGGGTGCTCGGTGCTCAGTACTCAGGGTGCTGGGTGCTCAGTACTCAGGGTGCTGGGTGCTCAGTACTCGGGTGCTGGGTGCTCAGTGCTCAGGGTGCTGGGTGCTCAGTGCTCGGGGTGCTGGGTGCTCAGTGCTCAGTACTCAGGGTGCTGGGTGCTCAGTGCTCGGGGTCCTGGGTGCTCAGTGCTCAGTACTCAGGGTGCTGGGTGCTCAGTGCTCAGGGTGCTGTGTGCTCAGTGCTCAGGGTGCTGGGTGCTCAGTGCTCAGGGTGCTGGGTACTCAGTGCTCAGGGTGCTGGGTGCTCAGTACTCAGGGTGCTGGGTGCTCAGTACTCAGGGTGCTGGGTGCTCAGTGCTCGAGGTGCTCAGAACTCAGGGTGCTATGTGTTCAGTGCTCAGGGTGCTGGGTGCTCAGTACTCAGGGTGCTCGGTGCTTAGTACACCGGGTGCTGGGTGCTCAGTACTCCGGGTGCTGGGTGCTCAGTGCTCGGGGTGCTCGGTGCTCAGTGCTCAAGGTGCTGGGTGCTCAGTACTCAGGGTGCTCATTGCTCAGGGTGCTGGGTGCTCAGTAATCAGGGTGCTGGGTGCTCAGTGCTCAGGGTGCTCGGTGCTCAGTACGTTGGGTGCTCAGTACTTAGCGTGCTGGGTGCTCAGTACTCGGGGTGCTGGGTGCTCATTAATCAGGGTGCTGGGTGCTCAGTACTCAGGGTGCTCAGTGCTTGGGGTGCTGGGTGCTCAGTACTCAGGGTGCTCTGTGCTTGGGGTGCTGGGTGCTCAGTACTCAGGGTGCTGGGTGCTCAGTGCTCAGGGTGCTGGGTGCTCAGTACTCAGGGTGCTGGGTGCTCAGTACTCAGGGTGCTGGGTGCTCAGTGCTCGGTGTGCTGGGTACTCAGTGCTCAGGGTGCTGGGTGCTCAGTGCTCGGTGTGCTGGGTACTCAATGCTCAGGGTGCTCGGTGCTCAGTACGTTGTGTGCTCAGTACTCAGGGTGATGGGTGCTCATTACTCAGGGTGCTGGGTGCTCACTGCTCGGGGTGCTGGGTGCTCAGTGCTCGGGGTGCTGGGTGCTCAGTGCTCGGGGTGCTGGGTGCTCAGTGCTCGGGGTGCTGGGTGCTCAGTGCTCGGGATGCACGGTGCTCTGTACTCAGGGTGCTGGGTGCTCGTTGCTCAGTACGCTGGGTGCTCAGTACTCAGGGTGCTGGGCGCTCAGTACTCAGGGTGCTCGGTGCTCAGTACTCAGGGTGCTGGGTGCTCAGTGCTCGCGGTGCTGGGTGCTCAGTGCTCGTGGTGCTCGGTGCTCAGTACTCAGGGTGCTGGGTGCTCAGTGCTCGGGGTGCTCGGTGCTCAGTACGCTGGGTGCTCAGTACTCAGGGTGCTGGGTGCTCAGTACTCAGGGTGCTCGGTGCTCAGTACTCAGGGTGCTGGGTGCTCAGTGCTCGGGGTGCTGGGTGCTCAGTACTCAGGGTGCTGGGTGCTCAGTGCTCGGTGTGCTCTGTGCTCAGTACGCTGGGTGCTCAGTACTCAGGGTGCTGGGTGCTCAGTACTCAGGGTGCTGGGTGCTCAGTACTCAGGGTGCTGGGTGCTCAGTGCTCGGGGTGCTCGGTGCTCAGTACGCTGGGTGCTCAGTACTCAGGGTGCTGGGTGCTCAGTACTCAGGGTGCTCGGTGCTCAGTACTCAGGGTGCTGGGTGCTCAGTGCTCGGGGTGCTGGGTGCTCAGTACTCAGGGAGCTGGGTGCTCAGTGCTCGGGGTTCTCGGTGCTCAGTGCTCAGTACTCAGGGTGCTGGGTGCTCAGTGCTCAGGGTGCTGGGTGCTCAGTACTCAGGGTGCTGGGTGCTTAGTACTCAGGGTGCTGGGTGCTCAGTGCTCGGGGTGCTGGGTGCTCAGTACTCAGGGTGCTGGGTGCTCTGTGCTCGGGGTGCTCGGTGCTCAGTGCTCAGTACTCAGGGTGCTGGGTGCTCAGTGCTCAGGGTGCTGGGTGCTCAGGACTCAGGGTGCTGGGTGCTTAGTACTCAGGGTGCTGGGTGCTCAGTACTCAGGGTGCTGGGTGCTCAGTACTCAGGGTGCTGGGTGCTTAGTACTCAGGGTGCTGGGTGCTCAGTGCTCAGGGTGCTGGGTGCTCAGTTCTCAGTACTCAGGGTGCTGGGTGCTCAGTGCTCAGGGTGCTGGGTGCTCAGTGCTCAGGGTGCTGGGTGCTCAGTGCTCAGGGTGCTGGGTCCTCAGTGCTCAGGGTGCTGGGTGCTCAGTGCTCAGGGTGCTGGGTGCTCTGTGCTCAGGGTGCTGGGTGCTCAGTGCTCGGGGTGCTGGGTGCTCAGTGCTCGGGGTGCTGGGTGCTCAGTGCTCGGGGTGCTCGGTGCTCAGTACTCAGGGTGCTGGGTGCTCAGTGCTCGAGGTGCTCAGTACTCAGGGTGCTGTGTGTTCAGTGCTCAGGGTGCTGGGTGCTCAGTACTCAGGGTGCTCGGTGCTTAGTACTCAGGGTGCTGGGTGCTCAGTACTCCGGGTGCTGGGTGCTCAGTGCTTGGGGTGCTCGCTGCTCAGTACTCAGTGCTCAGGGTGCTTAGTGCTCAGTGCTCAGTGTGCTGGGTGTTCAGTACTCAGGGTGCTGGGTGCTCAGTACTCAGGGTGCTGGGTGCTCAGTGCTCAGGGTGCTGGGTGCTCAGTACTCAGGGTGCTGGGTGCTCAGTGCTCAGGGTGCTGGGTACTCAGTGCTCATTGTGCTCGGTGCTCAGTACTCGGGGTGCTGGGTGCTCATTCTCGGGGTGCTGGGTGCTCAATGCTCGGGGTGCTGGGTGCTCAGTACTCAGGGTGCTGGGTGCTCAGTTCTCAGGGTGCTGGGCGCTCAGTACTCAGGGTGCTGGGTGCTCAGTGCTCAGGGTGCTGGGTGCTCAGTACTCAGGGTGCTGGGTGCTCAGTGCTCAGGGTGCTGGGTGCTCAGTACTCAGGGTGATGGGATCTCAGTGCTCAGGGTGCTCGGTGCTCAGTACTCAGGGTGCTCAGTACTCAGGGTGCTGGGTGCTCAGTGCTCAGGGTGCTTGGTGCTCAGTACTCAGGGTGCTGGGTGCTCAGTGCTCGGGGTGCTGGGTGCTCAGTACTCAGGGTGCTGGGTGCTCAGTTCTCAGGGTGCTGGGCGCTCAGTACTCAGGGTGCTGGGTGATCAGTGCTCAGGGTGCTGGGTGCTCAGTCCTCAGGGTGCTCAGTGCTCAGGGTGCTGTGTGCTCAGTGCTCGGGGTGCTCGGTGCTCAGTGCTCGAGGTGCTGGGTGCTCATTCTCGGGGTGTTGGGTGCTCAGTGCTCGGGGTGCTCTGTGCTCAGTGCTCGGGGTGCTGGGTGCTCAGTACTCAGGGTGCTGGGTGCTCAGTGCTCAGGGTGCTGGGTACTCAGTGCTCAGGGTGCTCGGTGCTCAGTACTCGGTGTGCTGGGTGCTCATTCTCGGGGTGCTGGGTGCTCAGTGCTCAGGGTGGTGGGTGCTCATTACTCAGGGTGCTGGGTGCTCAATGCTCAGGGTGCGGGGTGCTCAGTATTCAGAGTGCTGGGAGCTCAGTGCTCAGGGTGATCGGTGCTCAGTACTCAGGGTGCTCAGTACTCAGGGTGCTGGGTGCTCAGTACTCAGGTTGCTTGGTGCTCAGTACTCAGGGTGCTGGGTGCTCAGTGCTCGGGGTGCTGGGTGCTCAGTGCTCAGGGTGATCGGTGCTCAGTACTCAGTGTGCTGGGTGCTCAGTGCTCAGGGTGCTGGGTGCTCACTCCTCAGGGTGCTCAGTGCTCAGGGTGCTGGGTGCTCAGTGCTCGGGGTGCTCGGTGCTCAGTGCTCGAGGTGCTGGGTGCTCATTCTCGGGGTGCTTGGTGCTCAGTGCTCGGGGTGCTGGGTGCTCAGTGCTCGGGGTGCTGGGTGCTCAGTACTCAGGGTGCTGGGTGCTCAGTGCTCAGGGTGCTGGGTACTCAGTGCTCAGGGTGCTCGGTGCTCAGTACTCGGGGTGCTGGGTGCTCATTCTCGGGGTGCTGGGTGCTCAGTGCTCGGGGTGCTGGGTCCTCAGTACTCAGGGTGCTGGGTGCTCAGTGCTCAGGGTGCTGGGTGCTCAGTACTCAGGGTGCTGGGTGCTCAGTGCTCAGGGTGCTGGCTGCTCAGTACTCAGGGTGCTGGGTGCTCAATGCTCAGGGTGCTGGGTGCTCAGTACTCAGGGTGCTCGGAGCTCAGTGCTCAGGGTGATCGGTGCTCAGTACTCAGGGTGCTCAGTACTCAGGGTGCTGGGTGCTCAGGGCTCAGGGTGCTGGGTGCTCAGTACACAGGGTGCTGGGTGCTCAGTGCTCGGGGTGCTGGGTGCTCAGTGCTCAGGGAGATCGGTGCTCAGTACTCAGGGTGCTGGGTGCTCAGTGCTCAGGGTGCTGGGTGCTCAGTCCTCAGGGTGCTCTGTGCTTAGTACTCAGGGTGCTGGGTGCTCAGTACTCCGGGTGCTGGGTGCTCAGTGCTTGGGGTGCTCAGTGCTCAGTACTCAGTGCTCAGGGTGCTCAGTGCTCAGTGCTCTGGGTGCTGGGTGTTCAGTACTCAGGGTGCTGGGTGCTCAGTACTCGGGGTGCTGGGTGCTCAGTACTCAGGGTGCTGGGTGCTCAGTAGTCAGGGTGCTGGGTGCTCAGTACTCGGGTGCTGGGTGCTCAGGGCTCAGGGTGCTGGGTGCTCAGTGCTCGGGGTGCTGGGTGCTCAGTGCTCAGTACTGAGGGTGCTGGGTGCTCAGTGCTCGGGGTGCTGGGTGCTCATTGCTCAGTACTCAGGGTGGTGGGTACTCAGTGCTCAGGGTGCTGGGTGCTCAGTACTCAGGGTGCTGGGTGCTCAGTACTCAGGGTGCTCTGTGCTTGGGGTGCTGGGTGCTCAGTACTCAGGGTGGTGGGTGCTCAGTGCTCAGGGTGCTGGGTGCTCAGTACTCAGGGTGCTCGGTGCTCAGTACTCAGGGTGCTGGGTGCTCAGTACTTGGTGTGCTGGGTACTCAGTGCTCAGGGTGCTGGGTGCTCAGTGCTCGGTGTGCTGGGTACTCAGTGCTCAGGGTGCTCGGTGCTCAGTACGTTGTGTGCTCAGTACTCAGGGTGCTGGGTGCTCATTACTCAGGGTGCTGGGTGCTCACTGCTCGGGGTGCTGGGTGCTCAGTGCTCGGGGTGCTGGGTGCTCAGTGCTCGGGGTGCTGGGTGCTCAGTGCTCGGGGTGCTGGGTGCTCAGTGCTCGGGATGCACGGTGCTCTGTACTCAGGGTGCTGGGTGCTCGTTGCTCAGTACGCTGGGTGCTCAGTACTCAGGGTGCTGGGCGCTCAGTACTCAGGGTGCTCGGTGCTCAGTACTCAGGGTGCTGGGTGCTCAGTGCTCGCGGTGCTGGGTGCTCAGTGCTCGTGGTGCTCGGTGCTCAGTACTCAGGGTGCTGGGTGCTCAGTGCTCGGTGTGCTCGGTGCTCAGTACGCTGGGTGCTCAGTACTCAGGGTGCTGGGTGCTCAGTACTCAGGTTGCTGGGTGCTTAGTACTCAGGGTGCTGGGTGCTCAGTGCTCGGGGTGCTCGGTGCTCAGTACGCTGGGTGCTCAGTACTCAGGGTGCTGGGTGCTCAGTACTCAGGGTGCTCGGTGCTCAGTACTCAGGGTGCTGGGTGCTCAGTGCTCGGGGTGCTGGGTGCTCAGTACTCAGGGTGCTGGGTGCTCAGTGCTCGGTGTGCTCTGTGCTCAGTACGCTGGGTGCTCAGTACTCAGGGTGCTGGGTGCTCAGTACTCAGGGTGCTGGGTGCTCAGTACTCAGGGTGCTGGGTGCTCAGTGCTCGGGGTGATCGGTGCTCAGTACGCTGGGTGCTCAGTACTCAGGGTGCTGGGTGCTCAGTACTCAGGGTGCTCGGTGCTCAGTACTCAGGGTGCTGGGTGCTCAGTGCTCGGGGTGCTGGGTGCTCAGTACTCAGGGAGCTGGGTGCTCAGTGCTCGGGGTTCTCGGTGCTCAGTGCTCAGTACTCAGGGTGCTGGGTGCTCAGTGCTCAGGGTGCTGGGTGCTCAGGACTCAGGGTGCTGTGTGCTTAGTACTCAGGTTGCTGGGTGCTCAGTGCTCGGGGTGCTGGGTGCTCAGTACTCAGGGTGCTGGGTGCTCTGTGCTCGGGGTGCTCGGTGCTCAGTGCTCAGTACTCAGGGTGCTGGGTGCTCAGTGCTCAGGGTGCTGGGTGCTCAGGACTCAGGGTGCTGGGTGCTTAGTACTCAGGGTGCTGGGTGCTCAGTACTCAGGGTGCTGGGTGCTCAGTACTCAGGGTGCTGGGTGCTTAGTACTCAGGGTGCTGGGTGCTCAGTGCTCAGGGTGCTGGGTGCTCAGTGCTCAGTACTCAGGGTGCTGGGTGCTCAGTGCTCAGGGTGCTGGGTGCTCAGTGCTCAGGGTGCTGGGTGCTCAGTGCTCAGGGTGCTGGGTCCTCAGTGCTCAGGGTGCTGGGTGCTCAGTGCTCAGGGTGCTGGGTGCTCAGTGCTCAGGGTGCTGGGTGCTCAGTGCTCGGGGTGCTGGGTGCTCAGTGCTCGGGGTGCTGGGTGCTCAGTGCTCGGGGTGCTCGGTGCTCAGTACTCAGGGTGCTGGGTGCTCAGTGCTCGAGGTGCTCAATACTCAGGGTGCTGTGTGTTCAGTTCTCAGGGTGCTGGGTGCTCAGTACTCAGGGTGCTCGGTGCTTAGTACTCAGGGTGCTGGGTGCTCAGTACTCCGGGTGCTGGGTGCTCAGTGCTTGGGGTGCTCGCTGCTCAGTACTCAGTGCTCAGGGTGCTTAGTGCTCAGTGCTCAGGGTGCTGGGTGTTCAGTACTCAGGGTGCTGGGTGCTCAGTACTCAGGGTGCTGGGTGCTCAGTGCTCAGGGTGCTGGGTGCTCAGTACTCAGGGTGCTGGGTGCTCAGTGCTCAGGGTGCTGGGTACTCAGTGCTCATTGTGCTCGGTGTTCAGTACTCGGGGTGCTGGGTGCTCATTCTCGGGGTGCTGGGTGCTCAATGCTCGGGGTGCTGGGTGCTCAGTACTCAGGGTGCTGGGTGCTCAGTTCTCAGGGTGCTGGGCGCTCAGTACTCAGGGTGCTGGGTGCTCAGTGCTCAGGGTGCTGGGTGCTCAGTACTCAGGGTGCTGGGTGCTCAGTGCTCAGGGTGCTGGGTGCTCAGTACTCAGGGTGATGGGATCTCAGTGCTCAGGGTGATCGGTGCTCAGTACTCAGGGTGCTCAGTACTCAGGGTGCTGGGTGCTCAGTGCTCAGGGTGCTTGGTGCTCAGTACTCAGGGTGCTGGGTGCTCAGTGCTCGGGGTGCTGGGTGCTCAGTGCTCAGGGTGATCGGTGCTCAGTACTCAGTGTGCTGGGTGATCAGTGCTCAGGGTGCTGGGTGCTCAGTCCTCAGGGTGCTCAGTGCTCAGGGTGCTGTGTGCTTAGTGCTCGGGGTGCTCGGTGCTCAGTGCTCGAGGTGCTGGGTGCTCATTCTCGGGGTGCTGGGTGCTCAGTGCTCGGGGTGCTCTGTGCTCAGTGCTCGCGGTGCTGGGTGCTCAGTACTCAGGGTGCTGGGTGCTCAGTGCTCAGGGTGCTGGGTACTCAGTGCTCAGGGTGCTCGGTGCTCAGTACTCGGTGTGCTGGGTGCTCATTCTCGGGGTGCTGGGTGCTCAGTGCTCAGGGTGGTGGGTGCTCAGTACTCAGGGTGCTGGGTGCTCAATGCTCAGGGTGCGGGGTGCTCAGTACTCAGGGTGCTGGGAGCTCAGTGCTCAGGGTGATCGGTGCTCAGTACTCAGGGTGCTCAGTACTCAGGGTGCTGGGTGCTCAGTACTCAGGTTGCTTGGTGCTCAGTACTCAGGGTGCTGGGTGCTCAGTGCTCGGTGTGCTGGGTGCTCAGTGCTCAGGGTGATCAGTGCTCAGTACTCAGTGTGCTGGGTGCTCAGTGCTCAGGGTGCTGGGTGCTCACTCCTCAGGGTGCTCAGTGCTCAGGGTGCTGGGTGCTCAGTGCTCGGGGTGCTCGGTGCTCAGTGCTCGAGGTGCTGGGTGCTCATTCTCGGGGTGCTTGGTGCTCAGTGCTCGGGGTGCTGGGTGCTCAGTGCTCGGGGTGCTGGGTGCTCAGTACTCAGGGTGCTGGGTGCTCAGTGCTCAGGGTGCTGGGTACTCAGTGCTCAGGGTGCTCGGTGCTCAGTACTCGGGGTGCTGGGTGCTCATTCTCGGGGTGCTGGGTGCTCAGTGCTCGGGGTGCTGGGTGCTCAGTACTCAGGGTGCTGGGTGCTCAGTGCTCAGGGTGCTGGGTGCTCAGTACTCAGGGTGCTGGGTGCTCAGTGCTCAGGGTGCTGGGTGCTCAGTACTCAGAGTGCTGGGTGCTCAATGCTCAGGGTGCTGGGTGCTCAGTACTCAGGGTGCTCGGAGCTCAGTGCTCAGGGTGATCGGTGCTCAGTACTCAGGGTGCTCAGTACTCAGGGTGCTGGGTGCTCAGGGCTCAGGGTGCTGGGTGCTCAGTACACAGGGTGCTGGGTGCTCAGTGCTCGGGGTGCTGGGTGCTCAGTGCTCAGGGAGATCGGTGCTCAGTACTCAGGGTGCTGGGTGCTCAGTGCTCAGGGTGCTGGGTGCTCAGTCCTCAGGGTGCTCAGTGCTCAGGGTGCTGGGTGCTCAGTGCTCAGGGATCTCGGTGCTCAGTACTCAGGGTGCTGAGTGCTCAGTACTCAGGGTGCTGGGTGCTCAGTACTCAGGGTGCTGGGTGCTCAGTGCTCAGGGTGCTGGGTGATCAGTGCTCAGGGTGCTGGGTGCTCAGTGCTCAGGGTGCTGGGTGCTCAGTACTCAGGGTGCTGGGTGCTCAGTGTTCGGGGTGCTGGGTGCTCAGTGCTCAGGGTGCTGGGTGCTCAGTGCTCAGGGTGCTGGGTGCTCAGTACTCAGGGTGCTCTGTGCTTAGTACTCAGGGTGCTGGGTGCTCAGTACTCCGGGTGCTGGGTGCTCAGTGCTTGGGGTGCTCAGTGCTCAGTACTCAGTGCTCAGGGTGCTCAGTGCTCAGTGCTCTGGGTGCTGGGTGTTCAGTACTCAGGGTGCTGGGTGCTCAGTACTCGGGGTGCTGGGTGCTCAGTACTCAGGGTGCTGGGTGCTCAGTAGTCAGGGTGCTGGGTGCTCAGTACTCGGGTGCTTTGTGCTCAGGGCTCAGGGTGCTGGGTGCTCAGTGCTCGGGGTGCTGGGTGCTCAGTGCTCAGTACTGAGGGTGCTGGGTGCTCAGTGCTCGGGGGTGCTGGGTGCTCATTGCTCAGTACTCAGGGTGGTAGGTGCTCAGTGCTCAGGGTGCTGTGTGCTCAGTGCTCAGGGTGCTGGGTGCTCAGTGCTCAGGGTGCTGGGTACTCCGTGCTCAGGGTGCTGGGTGCTCAGTACTCAGGGTGCTGGGTGCTCAGTACTCAGGGTGCTGGGTGCTCTGTGCTCGGGGTGCTGGGTGCTCAGTGCTCGCGGTGCTGGGTGCTCAGTGCTCTGGGTGCTCGTTGCTCAGTGCTCGCGGTGCTGGGTGCTCAGTGCTCGGGGTGCTGGGTGCTCAGTGCTCGGGGGCTGGGTACTCAGTGCTCGGGGTGCTCGGTGCTCAGAGCTCAGGGTGCTCGGTGCTCAGTACGTTGTGTGCTCAGTACTCAGGGTGCTGGGTGCTCAGTGCTCAGGGTGCTGGGTGGTCAGTGCTCAGGGTGCTTGGTGCTCAGTGCTCAGGGTGCTGGGTGCTCAGTGCTCAGTGTGCTGGGTGTCGGGGTGCTGGGTGCTCAGTACTCAGGGTGCTGGGTGCTCAGTACTCATGGTGCTGGGTGCTCAGTGCTCGGGTTGCTGGGTGCTCAGTGCTCGGGGTGCTGGGTGCTCAGTGCTCGGGGTGCTGTGTGTTCAGTGCTCAGGGTGCTTTGTGCTCAGTACTCAGGGTTCTCATTGCTCAGGGTGCTGGGTGCTCAGTACTCAGGGTGCTGGTTGCTCAGTACTCAGGGTGCTCAGTGCTCAGTACTCAGGGTGCTCGGTGCTCAGGGTGCTGGGTGCTCAGTGCTCGGGGTGCTCGGTGCTCAGTACTCAGGGTGCTGGGTGCTCAGTGCTCAGGGTGCTGGGTGCTCAGTGCTCAGGGTGCTGGGTGCTCAGTGCTCAGGGTGCTGGGTGCTCAGTACTCAGGGTGCTTGGTGCTCGGGGTGCTGGGTGCTCAGTGCTCGGGGTGCTCGGTGCTCAGTACTCGGTGTGCTCAGTGCTCAGTACTCAGGGTGCTGGGTGCTCAGTGCTCAGGTTGCTGGGTGCTCAGTACTCAGGGTGCTGGGAGCTCGGTGCTCAGTACGCTGGGTGCTCAGTACTCAGGTTGCTGGGTGCTCAGTACTCAGGGTGCTCGGTGCTCAGTACTCAGGGTGCTGGCTGCTCAGTGCTCGGGGTGCTGGGTGCTCAGTACTCAGGGTGCTGGGTGCTCAGTGCTCGGGGTGCTCGGTGCTCAGTACGCTGGGTGCTCAGTACTCAGGGTGCTGGGTGCTCAGTGCTCGGGGTGCTTGGTGCTCAGTACTCAGGGTGCAGGGTGCTCAGTGCTCAGGGTGCTCAGTGCTCAGTACTCAGGGTGCTCGGTGCTCAGTGCTCAGGGTGCTCAGTGCTCAGTACTCAGGGTGCTCAGTGCTCTGGGTGCTGGGTGCTCAGTGCTCAGGGT
The DNA here is from genome assembly GCF_018167655.1 of Microtus oregoni. Lineage (NCBI taxonomy): Eukaryota > Metazoa > Chordata > Mammalia > Rodentia > Cricetidae > Microtus > Microtus oregoni. The sequence goes on from NW_024543890.1 coordinate 26,677, forward strand.
GCTGGGTGCTCAGTGCTCAGGGTGCTGGGTGCTCAGTACTCAGGGTGCTCAGTGCTCAGGGTGCTGGGTGCTCAGTGCTCGGGGTGCTGGGTACTCAGTGCTCAGTACACAGGGAGCTGGGTGATCAGTGCTCGGGGTGCTGGGTCCTCAGTGCTCAGTACTCAGGGTGCTGGGTGCTCAGTGCTCGGGGTGCTGGATGCTCAGGACTCAGGGTGCTTGGTGCTCAGTGCTCAGCGTGCTGGGTTCTCAGTACTCAGCGTGCTGGGTGCTCAGTGCTCAGGGTGCTGGGTGCTCAGTACTCAGTGTGCTGGGTGCTTAGTACTCAGGGTGCTCGGTCCTCACCCTGAGTACTGAGCACCCAGCACCCTGAGTACTGAGCACTGAGCACCCTGAGCACTGAGCACCCAGCACCCTGATCACTGAGCACCCAGCATCCTGAGCACTGAGTACTGAGCACCCAGCACCCTGAGCACTGAGCACCCAGTACCCTGAGCACTGAGCACCCAGCACCCTGAGTACTGAGCACCCAGCACCCCAAACAATGAGCACCGAGCACCCTGAGATCTGAGCACCGAGCACCCTGAGCACTGAGCACCCAGCACAATGAGTACTGAGCATCAAGCACCCTGAGCACTGAGCACCCAGCACCCTGAGCACTGAGCACACAGCACCCTGAGCCCTGAGCACCCAGCACCCTGAGCACTGAGCACCCAGCACCCTGAGTACTGAGCACCCAACGTACTGAGCACCGAGCACCCCGAGCACTGAGCACCCAGCACCCTGAGTACTGAGCACCCAGCACACCGAGCACTGAGCACCCAGCACCCTGAGTACTGAGCACCGAGCACCCTGAGTACTGATCACACAGCACCCCGAGCACTGAGCACCCAGCACCCAGAGTACTGAGCACCCAGCACTGAGCACCCAGCACCCTGAGTACTGAGCACCCAGCACCCTGAGAACTGAGCACCGAGCACCCCGAGCACTGAGCACCGGGCACCCCGAGCACTGAGCACCCAGCACCCTGAGTACTGAGCACCCAGCACCCTGAGTACTGAGCACTGAGCACCCTGAGCACTGAGCACCCAGCACCCTGAGCAATGAGCACCCAGCATCCTGAGCACTGAGTACTGAGCACCCAGCACCCTGAGCACTGAGCACCCAGCACCCTGAGCACTGAGCACCCAGCACCCTGAGTACTGAGCACCCAGCACCCCAAACACTGAGCACCGAGCACCCTGAGAACTGAGCACTGAGCACCCTGAGTACAGAGCACCCAGCACCATGAATACTGAGCACCGAGTACCCAGAGTACTGAGCAACCTGAGTACTGAGCACCCAGCACCCCGAGAATGAGCACACAGCACCATGAGTACTGAGCACCGAGCACCCTGAGCACTGAGCAGACAGCACCCTGAGTACTGAGCACCAAGCACCCTGAGTACTAAGCACCCAGTACCCTGAGTTCTGAGCACCCAGCACCCTGAGCACTGAGCACACTGAGTACTGAGCAACCAGCACCCTGAGCACTGAGCACCCAGCACACCGAGCACTGAGGACCCAGCAGCACGAGCACTGAGCAGGCAGCACCCTGATTACTGAGCACCCAGCACCCTGAGCACTGAGGACCCAGCACCCCGAGCACTGAGCACCCAGCACGCTGAGTACTGAGCACTGAGCACCCAGCACCCTGAGTACTGAGCACCCAGCACCCCGAGCACTGAGCACCGAGCACCCTGATTACTGAGCACCCAGCACCCTGAGCACTGAGCACGGAGCACCCCGAAGACTGAGCACCCAGCACCGCTAGCACTGAGCAACCAGCACCTTGAGTACTGAGCACCGAGCACCCCGAGCACTGAGCACCCAGCACCCTAAGTACTGAGCACCCAGCACCCTGAGCACTGAGCACCCAGCACCCCGAGCACTGAGCACCCAGCACCCTGAGTACTGAGCACCCAGCACCCCGAGCACTGAGCACCCAGCACCCTGAGCACTGAGCACCCAGCACCCTGAGTACTGAGCACCGAGCACCCTGAGCACTGAGCACCCAGCACCCTGAGTACTGAGCACCCAGCACCCTGAGTACTGAGCACTGAGCAAACTGAGCACTGAGCACCCAGCACCCCGATCACTGAGCACCCAGCACCCTGAGTACTGAGCACTCAGCACCCTGAGTACTGAGCACCGAGCACCCCGAGCACTGAGCACCCAGCACCCTGAGCACGGAGCACCCCGAGGACTGAGCACCCAGCACCCTGAGCACTGAGCACACAGCACCTTGAGTACTGAGCACCGAGCACCTCGAGCACTGAGCACCCAGCACCCTGAGTACTGAGCACTCAGCACCATGAGCACTGAGCACCCAGCACCCTGAGCACTGAGCACCCAGCACCCCGAGCACTGAGCACCCTTCACCCTGAGTACTGAGCATCCAACACCCAGAGTACTGAGCACCCAGCACCCTGAGCACTGAGCACCCAGCACCCTGAGCACTGAGCACCCAGCACCCCGAGCACTGAGCATGCAGCACACTGAGTACTGAGAACCCAGCACCCCGAGCCCTGAGCACCCAGCACCCTGAGTACTGAGCACCCTGAGTACTGAGCACCGATCACCCTGAGCACTGAGCACCCCGCATCCTGAGCACTGAGTACTGAGCACCCAGCACCCTGAGCACTGAGCACCCAGCACCCTGAGTACTGAGCACCCAGCACCCCAAACAATGAGCACCGAGCACCCTGAGATCTGAGCACCGAGCACCCTGAGCACTGAGCACACAGCACAATGAGTACTGAGCATCAAGCACCCTGAGCACTGAGCACCCAGAACCCTGAGCATTGAGCACACAGCACCCTGAGCCCTGAGCACCCAGCACCCTGAGCACTGAGCACCCAGCACCCTGAGTACTGAGCACCCAACGTACTGAGCACCGAGCACCGCGAGCACTGAGCACCCAGCACACTGAGTACTGAGCACCCAGCACACCGAGCACTGAGCACCCAGCACCCTGAGTACTGAGCACCGAGCACCCTGAGTATTGATCACCCAGCACCCTGAGTACTGAGCACCCAGCACCCTGAGTACTGAGCACTGAGCACCATGAGCACTGAGCACCCAGCACCCTGAGCACTGAGCACCCAGCATCCTGAGCAATGAGTACTGAGCACCCAGCACCCTGAGCACTGAGCACCCAGCACCCTGAGCACTGAGCACCCAGCACCCTGAGTACTGAGCACCTAACACCCCAAACACTGAGCACCGAGCACCCTGAGAACTGAGCACCGAGCACCCTGAGTACAGAGCACCCAGCACCATGAGTACTGAGCACCGAGTACCCAGAGTACTGAGCAACCTGAGTACTGAGCACCAAGCACCCCGAGATTGAGCACCCAGCACCATGAGTACTGAGCACCGAGCACCCTGAGCACTGAGCACCCAGCACCCTGAGTACTGAGCACCAAGCACCCTGAGTACTGAGCAACCAGCACCCTGAGTTCTGAGCACCCAGCACCCTGAGCACGGAGCACACTGAGTACTGAGCAAACAGCACCCTGAGCACTGAGCACCCAGCAACCCGAGCACTGAGCACACAGCACCCCGAGCACTGAGCACTGAGCACCCTGTGCACTGAGCACCGAGCACCCTGAGTACTGAGCACTGAGCACCCTGAGCACTGAGCACCCAGCACCCTGAGTACTGAGCACCCAACACCCCGAGCACTGAGCACCCAGCACCCTGAGTACTGAGCACCCTGAGTACTGAGCACTGAGCACCGAGCACCCTGAGTACTGAGCACCTTGAGGACTGAGCACCCAGCACCCTGTGCACTGAGCACCCAGCACCCTGAGTACTGAGCACCAATCACCCTGAGCACTGAGCACCCAGCACCCCGAGCACGGAGCACCCAGGACCCCAAGCACTGAGTACTGAGCACCCAGCACCCTGAGTACTGAGCACCGAGCTCCCCGAGCACTGAGCACCCTGAGTACTGAGCACCCAGCACCCCGATCACTGAGCACCCAGCACCCTGAGCACTGAGTACCCAGCACCCTGAGCACTGAGCGCCCAGTTCCCTGAGTACTGAGCACCCAGCACGCTGAGTACTGAGCACCCAGCACCCCGAGCACTGAGCACCCAGCACCCTGAGTACTGAGCACTGAGCACCCAGCACCCCGAGCACTGAGCACCCAGGACCCTGTTTACTGAGCACCCAGCACACCGAGCACTGAGCACCCAGCACCCTGAGCACTGAGCACCCAGCACCCCGAGTACTGAGCACCCAGCTCCCTGAGTACTGAGCACCGAGCACCCCGAGCAATGAGCACCCAGCACCCTGAGTACTGAGCACTGAGCACCCAGCACCCCGAGAACTGAGCACCCAGCACCCTGAGTACTGAGCACCCCGCACCCTGAGCACTGAGCACCCAGCACCCTGAGCACTGAGCACCCAGCACCCCGAGTACTGAGCACCCAGCTCCCTGAGTACTGAGCACCGAGCACCCCGAGCAATGAGCACCCAGCACCCTGAGTACTGAGCACTGAGCACCCAGCACCCCGAGAACTGAGCACCCAGCACCCTGAGTACTGAGCACTCAGCACCCTGAGTACTGAGCACCGAGCACCCCGAGCACTGAGCACCCAGCACCCTGAGCACGGAGCACGCCGAGGACTGAGCACCCAGCACCCTGAGCACTGAACACCCAGCACCTTGACTACTGAGCACCGAGCACCTCGAGCACTGAGCACCCAGCACCCTGAGTACTGAGCACCCAGCACCATGAGCACTTAGCACCCAGCACCCTGAGCACTGAGCACCCAGCACCCTGAGTACTGAGCATCCAACACCCAGAGTACTGAGCACCCAGCACCCTGAGCACTGAGCACCCAGCACCCTGAGCACTGAGCACCCAGCACCCAGAGTACTGAGCACCCAGCACAGAGCACCCAGCACCCTGAGTACTGAGCACCCAGCACCCTGAGAACTGAGCACTGAGCACCCTGAGCACTGAGCACCCAGCACCCTGAGTACTGAGCACCCAGCACCCTGAGCACTGAGTACTGAGCACCCAGCACCCTGAGCACTGAGCACCCAGCACCCTGAGCACTGAGCACCCAGCACCCTGAGTACTGAGCACCCAGCACCCCAAACACTGAGCACCGAGCACCCTGAGAACTGAGCACCGAGCACCCTGAGTACCGAGCACCCAGCACCATGAGTACTGAGCACCGAGTACCCAGAGTACTGAGCAACCTGAGTACTGAGCACCCAGCACCCCGAGAATGAGCACCCAGCACCATGAGTACTGAGCACCGAGCACCCTGAGCACTGAGCAGACAGCACCCTGAGTACTGAGCACCAAGCACCCTGAGTACTAAGCACCCAGCACCCTGAGTTCTGAGCACCCAGCACCCTGAGCACTGAGCACACTGAGTACTGAGCAACCAGCACCCTGAGCACTGAGCACCCAGCACACCGAGCACTGAGCACACAGCACCCCGAGCACTGAGCACTGAGCACCCTGTGCACTGAGCACCGAGCACCCTGAGTACTGAGCACTGATCACCCTGAGCACTGAGCACCCAGCACCCTGAGTACTGAGCACCCAGCACCCTGAGCACTGAGGACCCAGCAGCACGAGCACTGAGCACCCAGCACCCTGATTACTGAGCACCCAGCACCCTGAGCACTGAGGACCCAGCACCCCGAGCACTGAGCACCCAGCACGCTGAGTACTGAGCACTGAGCACCCAGCACCCTGAGTACTGAGCACCCAGCACCCTGATTACTGAGCACCCAGCACCCTGAGCACTGAGCACGGAGCACCCCGAGGACTGAGCACCCAGCACCGTTAGCACTGAGCAACCAGCACCTTGAGTACTGAGCACCGAGCACCCCAAGCACTGAGCACCCAGCACCCTAAGTACTGAGCACCCAGCACCCTGAGCACTGAGCACCGAGCACCCCGAGCACTGAGCACCCAGCACCCTGAGCACGGAGCACCCCGAGGACTGAGCACCCAGCACCCTGAGCACTGAGCACCCAGCACCTTGAGTACTGAGCACCGAGCACCTCGAGCACTGAGCACCCAGCACCCTGAGTACTGAGCACCCAGCACCCTGAGCACTGAGCACCCAGCACCCTGAGCACTGAGCACCCAGCACCCCGAGCACTGAGCACCCTTCACCCTGAGTACTGAGCATCCAACACCCAGAGTACTGAGCACCCAGCACCCTGAGCACTGAGCACCCAGCACCCTGAGCACTGAGCACCCAGCACCCCGAGCACTGAGCATGAAGCACACTGAGTACTGAGAACCCAGCACCCCGAGCCCTGAGCACCCAGCACCCTGAGTACTGAGCACCCTGAGTACTGAGCACCGATCACCCTGAGCACTGAGCACCCAGCACTGAGCACCCAGCACGCTGAGTACTGAGCACCCAGCACTGAGCACCCAGCACCCTGAGTACTGAGCACCCAGCACCCTGAGAACTGAGCACCGAGCACCCCGAGCACTGAGCACCGGGCACCCCGAGCACTGAGCACCCAGCACCCTGAGTACTGAGCACCCAGCACCCTGAGTACTGAGCACTGAGCACCCTGAGCACTGAGCACCCAGCACCCTGAGCACTGCGCACCCAGCATCCTGAGCACTGAGTACTGAGCACCCAGCACCCTGAGCACTGAGCACCCAGCACCCTGAGTACTGAGCACCCAGCACCCCAAACAATGAGCACCGAGCACCCTGAGATCTGAGCACCGAGCACCCTGAGCACTGAGCACACAGCACAATGAGTACTGAGCATCAAGCACCCTGAGCACTGATCACCCAGCACCCCGTGTACTGAGCACCCAGCACCCTGAGTACTGAGCACCCTGAGGACTGAGCACCGATCACCCTGAGCACTGAACACCCAGCACCCTGAACATTGAGCACCCAGCACCCTGAGTAATGAGCACCCTGAGGACTGAGCACCAATCACCCTGAGCACTGAGCACCCAGCACCCTGAGTACTGAGCACCCAGCACCCTGAGTACTGAGCACCCTGAAGACTGAGCACCGATCACCCTGAGCACTGAGCACCCAGCACCCTGAGTACTGAGCACCCTGAGGACTGAGCACCGATCACCCTGAGCACTGAGCACCCAGCACCCTGAGTACTGAGCACCCAGCAACCTGAGTACTGAGCACCGAGCACCCCGAGTACTGAGCACACAGCACCCTGAGCACTGAGCACCCAGCACCCCGAGCACTGAGCATGCTGCACACTGAGTACTGAGCACCCAGCACCCCGAGCCCTGAGCACCCAGCACCCTGAGTACTGAGCACCCTGTGTACTGAGCACCGATCACCCTGAGCACTGAGCACCCAGCACCCTGAGTGCTGAGCACATAGCACCCTGAGCACTGAGCACCCAGCACCCTGAGTACTGAGCACCCAGTACCCTGAGCACTGAGCACCCAGTACCCTGAGTACTGAGCACCGAGCACCCTGAGCACTGAGCACCCAGCTCCCTGAGAACTGAGCACCCAGCACCCTGAGTACTGAGCACCCAGCACCCTGAGCACTGAGCACCCAGCACCCTGAGCACTGAGCACCCAGCACCCTGAGCACTGAGCACCCAGCACCCTGAGTACTGAGCACCCAACGTACTGAGCACCAAGCACCCCGAGCACTGAGCACCCAGCACCCTGAGTACTGAGCACCCAGCACCCTGAGTACTGAGCACCCAGCACCCCGAGCACTGAGCACCCAGCACCCCGAGCACTGAGCACTGAGCACCCTGAGTACTGAGCACTGAGCACCCTTAGTACTGAGCACCGAGCACCCTGAGTTCTGAGCACCCAGCACCCTGAGCACTGAGCACGGAGCACCCCGAGGACTGAGCACCCAGCACCGTGAGCACTGAGCAGCCAGCACCTTGAGTACTGAGCACCCAGCACCCTGAGCACTGAGCACCCAGCACCCTGAGTACTGAGCACCCAGCACCCCGAGCACTGAGCAACCAGCACCCCGAGCACTGAGCTCCCAGCACCCCGAGAATGAGCACCCAGCACCCTGAGTACTGAGAACCGAGCACCCTGAGTACTGAGCACCCAGCACGCTGAGCACTGAGCACCCAGCACCCCGAGTACTGAGCAAACAGCACCCCGAGCACTGAGCACCGAGCACCCCGAGAATGAGCACCCAGCACCCTGAGTACTGAGCACCCAGCACCCTGAGTACTGAGCACCCAGCACCCCGAGCACTGAGCACCCTGAGTATTGAGCACCCAGCACCCTGAGTACTGAGCACTAAGCACCCAGAGCGCTGAGCACCCAGCCCCCCAAGCACGGAGCACCCAGGACCGCGAGCACTGAGTACTGAGCACCCAGCACCCTGAGTACTGAGCACCGAGCTCCCCGAGAACTGAGCACCCTGAGTACTGAGCACCCAGCACCCCGATCACAGAGCACCCAGCACCCTCAGCACTGAGCACCCAGCACCCCGAGTACTGAGCACCCAGCAACCTGAGTACTGAGCACCCTGAGGACTGAGCACCGATCACCCTGAGCACTGAGCACCCAGCACCCCGAACACTGAGCACCCAGCACCCTGAGTACTGAGCACCCTGAGAACTGAGCACCAATCACCCTGAGCACTGAGCACCCAGCACCCTGAGTACTGAGCACCCAGCACCCTGAGTACTGAGCACCGAGCACCCCGAGTACTGAGCACACAGCACCCTGAGCACTGAGCACCCAGAACCCCGAGCACTGAGCATGCTGCACACTGAGTACTGAGCACCCAGCACCCCGAGCCCTGAGCACCCAGCACCCTGAGTACTGAGCACCCTGAGTACTGAGCACCGATCACCCTGAGCACTGAGCACCCAGCACCCTGAGTACTGAGCACCCAGCACTCTGAGCACTGAGCACCCAGCACCCTGAGTACTGAGCACCCAGTACCCTGAGCACTGAGCACCCAGTACCCTGAGTACTGAGCACCGAGCACCCTGAGCACTGAGCACCCAGCACCCTGAGAACTGAGCACCCAGCACCCTGAGTACTGAGCACCCAGCACCCTGAGCACTGAGCACCCAGCACCCTGAGCACTGAGCACCCAGCACCCTGAGCACTGAGCACCCAGCACCCTGAGTACTGAGCACCCAACGTACTGAGCACCAAGCACCCCGAGCACTGAGCACCCAGCACCCTGAGTACTGAGCACCCAGCACCCCGAGTACTGAACACCCAGGACCCCGAGCACTGAGCACCCAGCACCCCGAGCACTGAGCACTGAGCACCCTGAGTACTGAGCACTGAGCACCCTTAGTACTGAGCACCGAGCACCCTGAGTACTGAGCACCCAGCACCCTGAGCACTGAGCACGGAGCACCCCGAGGACTGAGCACCCAGCACCGTGAGCACTGAGCAGCCAGCACCTTGAGTACTGAGCACTGAGCACCCCGAGCACTGAGCACCCAGCACTCTAAGTACTGAGCACCCAGCACCCTGAGCACTGAGTACCCAGCACCCCGAGCACTGAGCACCCTGTACCCCGAACACTGAGCACCCAGTACCCTGAGCACTGAGCACCCAGCACCCCAAGCACTGAGCACCCAGCACCCTGAGTACTGAGTACTGAGCACCCAGCACCCTGAGCACTGAGCACCCAGCACCCTGAGTACTGAGCACCGAGCACCCCGAGCACGGAGCACCCAGCACCCTGAGTACTGAGCACCCAGCACCAAGAGTACTGAGCACCGAGCATCCTGAGCACTGAGCACCGAGCACCCCGAGCACAGAGCACCCAAAACCCTTAGTACTGAGCACCCTGCAACAAGAGTACTGAGCACCGAGCACCCTGAGTACTGAGCACCGAGGACCCTGAGCACTGAGCACCCAGCACGCTGAGTACTGAGAACCCAGCACCCTGAGTACTGAGAACTGAGCACTGAGCACCCTGAGCACTGAGCACCCAGCACCCTGAGTAATGAGCACCCAGCACCAAGAGTACTGAGCACCGAGCACCCCAAGCACTGAGCACCCAGCACCCTGAGTAATGAGCACCCAGCACCCCGAGTACTGAGCACCCAGCACCGTGAGTACTGAGCACCCAGCACCCTGAGTACTGAGCACCCAGCCCCCTGAGCACTGAGCACAAAGCACCCTGGGTACTGAGCACCCAGCACCCCGAGCACTGAGCACCCCGCACCCTGAGCACTGAGCACCCAGCACCCCGAGTACTGAGCACCCAGCACCCTGAGTGCTGAGCACCGAGCACCCCGAGCACTGAGCACCCAACACCCTGAGTACTGAGCACCCAGCACCCTGAGGACTGAGCACCCAGCACCCCGAGCACTGAGCACCCAGCACCCCGAGCACTGAGCACCCAGCACCCCGAGAATGAGCACCCAGCAGCCTGAGTACTGAGAACCGAGCACCCTGAGTACTGAGCACCCAGCACGCTGAGCACTGAGCACCCAGCACCCCGAGTACTGAGCAAACAGCACCCCGAGCACTGAGCACCCAGCACCCCGAGAATGAGCACCCAGCACCCTGAGTACTGAGCACCCAGCACCCTGAGTACTGAGCACCCAGCACCCCGAGCACTGAGCACCCTGAGTACTGAGCACCCAACACCCTGAGTACTGAGCACCCAGCACCCCGAGCACTGAGCACCCAGCACCCCGAGCACTGAGCACTGAGCACCCTGAGTACTGAGCACTGAGCACCCTTAGTACTGAGCACCGAGCACCCTGAGTACTGAGCACCCAGCACCCTGAGCACTGAGCACGGAGCACCCCGAGGACTGAGCACCCAGCACCGTGAGCACTGAGCAGCCAGCACCTTGAGTACTGAGCACCGAGCACCCTGAGCACTGAGCTCCCAGCACCCTAAGTACTGAGCACCCAGCACCCTGAGCACTGAGCACCCAGCACCCCAAGCACTGAGCACCCAGCACCCTGAGTACTGAGTACTGAGCACCCTAAGTACTGAGCACCCAGCACCCTGAGCACTGAGCACCCAGCACCCTGAGTACTGAGCACCGAGCATCCGGAGTACTGAGCACCCTGCACCCCGAGCACTGAGCACCCAGCACCCTGAGCACTGAGCACCCAGCACCCCAAGCACTGAGCACCCAGCACCCTGAGTACTGAGTACTGAGCACCCTGAGTACTGAGCACCCAGCACCCTGAGCACTGAGCACCCAGCAACAAGAGTACTGAGCACCGAGCATACTGAACACTGAGCACCCAGGACCCTGAGCACTGAGCACAAAGCACGCTGAGTACTGAGCACTGAGCACCATGAGTACTGAGCACCGAGGATCCTGAGCACTGAGGACCCAGCACGCTGAGTACTGAGCACCCAGCACCCTGAGTACTGAGCACTGAGCAATGAGCACCCAGCACCCTGAGTACTGAGCACCCAGCACCCTGAGTACTGAGCACTGAGCACTGAGCACCCTGTGCACTGAGCACCCAGCACCCCGAGCACTGAGCACTGAGCACCCTGAGTACTGAGCACCCAGCACCCTGAGTACTGAGCACCCAGCACCCCGAGCACTGAGCACCCATCACCCTGAGCACTGAGCACCCAGCACCCTGAGTACTGAGCATCAAGCACCCTGAGCACTGAGCACCCAGCACCCTGAGCACTGAGCACCCAGCACCCTGAGCACTGAGCACCCAGCACCCTGAGTACTGAGCACCCAACGTACTGAGCATCGAGCACCCCGAGCACTGAGCACCCAGGACCCTGAGTACTGAGCACCCAGCACCCCGAGCACTGAGCACCCAGCACCCTGAGTACTGAGCACCGAGCACCCTGAGTACTGAGCACCCAGCACCCCGAGCACTGAGCACCCAGCACCCCGAGCACTGAGCACCCAGCACTGAGCACCCAGCACCCTGAGTACTGAGCACCCAGCACCCTGAGTACTGAGCACAGAGCACCCCGAGCATTGAGCACCCAGCACCCTGAGTACTGAGCACCCAGCACCCCGAGCACTGAGCACCCAGCACCCCGAGCACTGAGCACCCAGCACTGAGCACCCAGCACCCCAAGCACTGAGCACCCAGCACTGAGCACAAAGCACCCTGAGTACTGAGCACCGAACACCCCGAGCACTGAGCACCCAGCACCCCGAGTACTGAGCACCCAGCACCCTGAGTACTGAGCACTGAGCACTGAGCACCCTGAGCACTGAGCACCCAGCATCCTGAGCACTGAGTACTGAGCACCCAGCACCCTAAGCACTGAGCACCCAGCACCCTGAGCACTGAGCACCCAGCACCCTGAGTACTGAGCACCCAGCACCCCGAGCACTGAGCACCCAGCACCCCGAGCACTGAGCACTGAGCACCCTTAGTACTGAGCACTGAGCACCCTTAGTACTGAGCACCGAGCACCCTGAGTACTGAGCACCCAGTACCCTGAGCACTGAGCTCCGAGCACCCCGAGGACTGAGCACCCAGCACTGTGAGCACTGAGCACCCAGCAACTTGAGTACTGAGCACAGAGAACCCCGAGCACTGAGCACCCAGCACCCTAAGTACTGAGCACCCAGCACCCTGAGCACTGAGCACCCAGCACCCCGAGCACTGAGCACCCAGCACCCTGAGTACTGAGCACCCAGCACCCTGAGTACTGAGCACCCAGCATTCCGAGCACTGAGCACCCAGCACCCTGAGCACTGAGCACCAATCACCCTGAGTACTGAGCACCCAGCACCCCGAGCACTGAGCACCCAGCACCCTGAGTAATGAGCACACAGCACCCTGAGTACTGAGCACTGAGCACCCTGAGCACTGAGCACCCAGCACCCTGAGCACTGAGCACCCTGAGGACTGAGCACCCAGCACCCTGAGTACTGAGCACCCAGCATCCTGAGTACTGAGCACCGATCACCCTGAGCACTGATCACCCAGCAACCCGAGCACTGAGCACCCAGCACCCTGAGTACTGAGCACCCTGAGTACTGAGCACCCAGCACCCCGAGCACTGAGCACCCAGCACCCTGAGTACTGAGCACCCTGAGTACTGAGCACCCAGCACCCTGAGCACTGAGCACCCAGCACCCTGAGTACTGATTACCCAGCACCCTGAGTACTTAGCACCCAGCACCCTGAGTACTGAGCACCCAGCACCCTGAGCACTGAGCACCCAGCACCCTGAGTACTGAGCACCCAGCACCCTGAGTACTTAGCACCCAGCACGCTGAGCACTGAGCACCCAGCACCCTGAGTACTGAGCACCGAGCACCCCGAGCACTGAGCACCCAGCACCCTGAGCACTGAGCACCCTGAGGACTGAGCACCCAGCACCCTGTGTACTGAGCACCCAGCATCCTGAGTACTGAGCACCGATCAACCTGAGCACTGAGCACCCAGCAACCCGAGCACTGAGCACCCAGCACCCTGAGTAATGAGCACCCTGAGTACTGAGCAACCAGCACCCCGAGCACTGAGCACCCAGCACCCTGAGTACTGAGCACCCTGAGTACTGAGCACCCAGCACCCTGAGTACTGAGCACCCTGAGTACTGAGCACCCAGCACCCTGAGCACTGAGCACGGAGCACCCCGAGGACTGAGCACCCAGCACCGTGAGCACTGAGCAGCCAGCACCTTGAGTACTGAGCACCGAGCACCCTGAGCACTGAGCACCCAGCACCCTAAGTACTGAGCACCCAGCACCCTGAGCACTGAGCACCCAGCACCCCAAGCACTGAGCACCCAGCACCCTGAGTACTGAGTACTGAGCACCCTAAGTACTGAGCACCCAGCACCCTGAGCACTGAGCACCCAGCACCCTGAGTACTGAGCACCGAGCATCCGGAGTACTGAGCACCCTGCACCCCGAGCACTGAGCACCCAGCACCCTGAGCACTGAGCACCCAGCACCCCAAGCACTGAGCACCCAGCACCCTGAGTACTGAGTACTGAGCACCCTGAGTACTGAGCACCCAGCACCCTGAGCACTGAGCACCCAGCACCAAGAGTACTGAGCACCGAGCATACTGAACACTGAGCACCCAGGACCCTGAGCACTGAGCACAAAGCACGCTGAGTACTGAGCACTGAGCACCATGAGTACTGAGCACCGAGGATCCTGAGCACTGAGGACCCAGCACGCTGAGTACTGAGCACCCAGCACCCTGAGTACTGAGCACTGAGCAATGAGCATCCAGCACCCTGTGTACTGAGCACCCAGCAGCCTGAGTACTGAGCACTGAGCACTGAGCACCCTGTGCACTGAGCACCCAGCACCCCGAGCACTGAGCACTGAGCACCCTGAGTACTGAGCACCCAGCACCCTGAGTACTGAGCACCCAGCACCCCGAGCACTGAGCACCCATCACCCTGAGCACTGAGCACCCAGCACCCTGAGTACTGAGCATCAAGCACCCTGAGCACTGAGCACCCAGCACCCTGAGCACTGAGTACCCAGCACCCTGAGCACTGAGCACCCAGCACCCTGAGTACTGAGCACCCAACGTACTGAGCATCGAGCACCCCGAGCACTGAGGACCCAGGACCCTGAGTACTGAGCACCCAGCACCCCGAGCACTGAGCACCCAGCACCCTGAGTACTGAGCACCGAGCACCCTGAGTACTGAGCACCCAGCACCCCGAGCACTGAACACCCAGCACCCCGAGCACTGAGCACCCAGCACTGAGCACCCAGCACCCTGAGTACTGAGCACCCAGCACCCTGAGTACTGAGCACCGAGCACCCCGAGCATTGAGCACCCAGCACCCTGAGTACTGAGCACCCAGCACCCCGAGCACTGAGCACCCAGCACCCCGAGCACTGAGCACCCAGCACTGAGCACCCAGCACCCCAAGCACTGAGCACCCAGCACTGAGCACAAAGCACCCTGAGTACTGAGCACCGAACACCCCGAGCACTGAGCACCCAGCACCCCGAGTACTGAGCACCCAGCACCCTGAGTACTGAGCACTGAGCACTGAGCACCCTGAGCACTGAGCACCCAGCATCCTGAGCACTGAGTACTGAGCACACAGCATCCTAAGCACTGAGCACCCAGCACCCTGAGCACTGAGCACCCAGCACCCTGAGTACTGAGCACCCAGCACCCCGAGCACTGAGCACCCAGCACCCCGAGCACTGAGCACAGAGCACCCTGAGTACTGAGCACTGAGCACCCTTAGTACTGAGCACCGATCACCCTGAGTACTGAGCACCCAGCACCCTGAGCACTGAGCTCCGAGCACCCCGAGGACTGAGCACCCAGCACCGTGAGCACTGAGCACCCAGCAACTTGAGTACTGAGCACCGAGAACCCCGAGCACTGAGCACCCAGCACCCTAAGTACTGAGCACCCAGCACCCTGAGCACTGAGCACCCAGCACCCCGAGCACTGAGCACCCAGCACCCTGAGTACTGAGCACCCAGCACCCTGAGTACTGAGCACCCAGCATTCCGAGCACTGAGCACCCAGCACCCTGAGCACTGAGCACCCATCACCCTGAGTACTGAGCACCCAGCACCCCGAGCACTGAGCACCCAGCACCCTGAGTAATGAGCACACAGCACCCTGAGTACTGAGCACTGAGCACCCTGAGCACTGAGCACCCAGCACCCTGAGCACTGAGCACCCTGAGGACTGAGCACCCAGCACCCTGAGTACTGAGAACCCAGCATCCTGAGTACTGAGCACCGATCACCCTGAGCACTGATCACCCAGCAACCCGAGCACTGAGCACCCAGCACCCTGAGTACTGAGCACCCTGAGTACTGAGCACCCAGCACCCCGAGCACTGAGCACCCAGCACCCTGAGTACTGAGCACCCTGAGTACTGAGCACCCAGCACCCTGAGCACTGAGCACCCAGCACCCTGAGTACTGAGCACCCAGCACCCTGAGTACTTAGCACCCAGAACCCTGAGCACTGAGCACCCAGCACCCTGAGTACTGAGCACCGAGCACCCTGAGTACAGAGCACCCAGCACCAAGAGTACTGAGCACCGAGCATCCTGAACACTGAGCACCGAGCACCCCGAGCACTGAGCATCCAGCACCCTGAGTACTGAGCACCCAGCACCAAGAGTACTGAGCACCGAGCACCCCGAGCACTGAGCACCCAACACCCTGAGAAATGAGCACCCAGCACCCCGAGTACTGAGCACCCAGCACCGTGAGTACTGAGCACCCCGCACCCTGAGTACTGAGCACCCAGCACCCTGAGCACTGAGCACAAAGCACGCTGAGTACTGAGCACTGAGCACCCTAAGTACTGAGCACCAAGGTCCCTGAGCACTGAGCACCCAGCACCCTGAGTACTGAGCACCCAACGTACTGAGCATCGAGCACCCCGAGCACTGAGCACCCAGGACCCTGAGTACTGAGCACCCAGCACCCCGAGCACTGAGCACCCAGCACCCTGAGTACTGAGCACCGAGCACCCTGAGTACTGAGCACCCAGCACCCCGAGCACTGAGCACCCAGCACCCCGAGCACTGAGCACCCAGCACTGAGCACCCAGCACCCTGAGTACTGAGCACCCAGCACCCTGAGTACTGAGCACCGAGCACCCCGAGCATTGAGCACCCAGCACCCTGAGTACTGAGCACCCAGCACCCCGAGCACTGAGCACCCAGCACCCCGAGCACTGAGCACCCAGCACTGAGCACCCAGCACCCCAAGCACTGAGCACCCAGCACTGAGCACAAAGCACCCTGAGTACTGAGCACCGAACACCCCGAGCACTGAGCACCCAGCACCCCGAGTACTGAGCACCAAGCACCCTGAGTACTGAGCACTGAGCACTGAGCACCCTGAGCACTGAGCACCCAGCATCCTGAGCACTGAGTACTGAGCACACAGCACCCTAAGCACTGAGCACCCAGCACCCTGAGCACTGAGCACCCAGCACCCTGAGTACTGAGCACCCAGCACCCCGAGCACTGAGCACCCAGCACCCCGAGCACTGAGCACTGAGCACCCTGAGTACTGAGCACTGAGCACCCTTAGTACTGAGCATCGATCACCCTGAGTACTGAGCACCCAGCACCCTGAGCACTGAGCTCCGAGCACCCCGAAGACTGAGCACCCAGCACCGTGAGCACTGAGCACCCAGCAACTTGAGTACTGAGCACCGAGAACCCCGAGCACTGAGCACCCAGCACCCTAAGTACTGAGCACCCAGCACCCTGAGCACTGAGCACCCAGCACCCCGAGCACTGAGCACCCAGCACCCTGAGTACTGAGCACCCAGCACCCTGAGTACTGAGCACCCAGCATTCCGAGCACTGAGCACCCAGCACCCTGAACACTGAGCACCCATCACCCTGAGTACTGAGCACCCAGCACCCCGAGCACTGAGCACCCAGCACCCTGAGTAATGAGCACACAGCACCCTGAGTACTGAGCACTGAGCACCCTGAGCACTGAGCACCCAGCACCCTGAGCACTGAGCACCCTGAGGACTGAGCACCCAGCACCCTGAGTACTGAGAACCCAGCACCCCGAGCACTGAGCACCCAGCACCCTGAGTACTGAGCACCCTGAGTACTGAGCACCCAGCACCCTGAGCACTGAGCACCCAGCACCCTGAGTACTGAGCACCCAGCACCCTGAGTACTTAGCACCCAGAACCCTGAGCACTGAGCACCCAGCACCCTGAGTACTGAGCACCGAGCACCCTGAGTACAGAGCACCCAGCACCAAGAGTACTGAGCACCGAGCATCCTGAACACTGAGCACCGAGCACCCCGAGCACTGAGCATCCAGCACCCTGAGTACTGAGCACCCAGCACCAAGAGTACTGAGCACCGAGCACCCCGAGCACTGAGCACCCAACACCCTGAGAAATGAGCACCCAGCACCCCGAGTACTGAGCACCCAGCACCGTGAGTACTGAGCACCCAGCACCCTGAGTACTGAGCACCCAGCACCCTGAGCACTGAGCACAAAGCACGCTGAGTACTGAGCACTGAGCACCCTAAGTACTGAGCACCAAGGTCCCTGAGCACTGAGCACCCAGCACGCTGAGTACTGAGCGCTGAGCACCCTGAGTACTGAGCACCGAGCACCCTGAGTACTGAGCACCCAGCAACCTGAGCACTGGGCAGCCAGCAACCTGAGCACTGAGCACCCAGCACCGCGAGCACTGAGCACCCAGCACCCTGAGTACTGAGCACCCAGCACCCTGAGTACTGAGCACTCAGCACCCTGAGTACTGAGCACCGAGCACCGAGCACCCCGAGCACTGAGCACCCAGCACCCTCAGCACTGAGCACCCTGAGGACTGAGCACCCAGCACCCTGAGTACTGAGCACCCAGCATCCTGAGTACTGAGCACCGATCACCCTGAGCACTGAGCACCCAGCAACCCGAGCACTGAGCACCCAGCACCCTGAGTACTGAGCACCCTGAGTACTGAGCCCCCAGCACCCCGAGCACTGAGCACCCAGCACCCTGAGTACTGAGCACCCTGAGTACTGAGCACGAAGCTCCCTGAGTACTGAGCACCCTGAGTACTGAGCACCCAGCACCCTGAGCACTGAGCACCCAGCACCCTGAGTACTGAGCACCCAGCACCCTGAGCACTGAGCAACCAGCACCCTGAGTAATGAGCACCCAGCACCCTGAGTACTTAGCACCCAGCACGCTGAGCACTGAGCACCCAGCACCCTGAGTACTGAGCACCGAGCACCCTGAGCACTGAGCACAAAGCACGCTGAGTACTGAGCACCCTGAGTACTGAGCACCAAGGACCCTGAGCACTGAGCACCCAGCGTGCTGAGTACTGAGTGCTGAGCACCCTGAGTACTGAGCACCGAGCACCCTGAGTACTGAGCACCCAGCACACTGAGCACTGAGCAGCCAGCACCCTGAGCACTGAGCACCCAGCACCCCGAGCACTGAGCACCCAGCACCCTGAGTACTGAGCACCCAGCACCCTGAGTACTGAGCACTCAGCAGCCTGAGTACTGAGCACCGAGCACCCCGAGCACTGAGCACCCAGCACCCTGAGCACTGAGCACCCTGAGGACTGAGCACCCAGCACCCTGTGTACTGAGCACCCAGCATCCTGAGTACTGAGCACCGATCAACCTGAGCACTGAGCACCCAGCAACCCGAGCACTGAGCACCCAGCACCCTGAGTACTGAGCACCCTGAGTACTGAGCACCCAGCAACCCGAGCACTGAGCACCCAGCACCCTGAGTACTGAGCACCCTGAGTACTGAGCACCCAGCACCCTGAGTACTGAGCACCCTGAGTACTGAGCACCCAGCACCCTGAGCACTGAGCACCCAGCACCCTGAGTACTGAGCACCCAGCACCCTGAGAACTGAGTACCCAGCACCCTGAGTACTGAGCACCCAGCACCCTGAGTACTTAGCACCCAGCACGCTGAGCACTGAGCACCCAGCACCCTGAGTACTGAGCACCGAGCACCCTGAGTACTGAGCACCCAGCACCCTGAGTACTGAGCACCCAGCACCCTGAGTACTGAGCACCGAGCACCCCGAGTACTGAGCACCCAGCACCCTGAGTACTGAGCACCCTGAGTACTGAGCACCCAGCACCCTGAGCACTGAGCACCCAGCACCCTGAGTACTGAGCACCCAGCACTCCGAGCACTGAGCACCCAGCACCCTGAGCACTGAGCACCCAGCACCCTGAGTACTGAGCACCCAGCACCCCGAGCACTGAGCACCCAGCACCCTGAGTAATGAGCACCCAGCACCCTGAGTACTGAGCACTGAGCACACTGAGCACCGAGCACCCAGCACCCTGAGCACTGAGCACCCTGAGGACTGAGCACCCAGCACCCTGAGTACTGAGCACCCAGCATCCTGAGTACTGAGCACCGATCAACCTGAGCACTGATCACCCAGCAACCCGAGCACTGAGCACCCAGCACCCTGAGTACTGAGCACCCTGAGTACTGAGCACCCAGCACCCCGATCACTGAGCACCCAGCACCCTAAGTACTGAGCACCCAGCACCCTGAGCACTGAGCACCCAGCACCCCGAGCACTGAGCACCCAGCACCCTGAGTACTGAGCACCCAGCACCCTGAGTACTGAGCACCCAGCATTCCGAGCACTGAGCACCCAGCACCCTGAACACTGAGCACCCATCACCCTGAGTACTGAGCACCCAGCACCCCGAGCACTGAGCACCCAGCACCCTGAGTAATGAGCACACAGCACCCTGAGTACTGAGCACTGAGCACCCTGAGCACTGAGCACCCAGCACCCTGAGCACTGAGCACCCTGAGGACTGAGCACCCAGCACCCTGAGTACTGAGAACCCAGCACCCCGAGCACTGAGCACCCAGCACCCTGAGTACTGAGCACCCTGAGTACTGAGCACCCAGCACCCTGAGCACTGAGCACCCAGCACCCTGAGTACTGAGCACCCAGCACCCTGAGTACTTAGCACCCAGAACCCTGAGCACTGAGCACCCAGCACCCTGAGTACTGAGCACCGAGCACCCTGAGTACAGAGCACCCAGCACCAAGAGTACTGAGCACCGAGCATCCTGAACACTGAGCACCGAGCACCCCGAGCACTGAGCATCCAGCACCCTGAGTACTGAGCACCCAGCACCAAGAGTACTGAGCACCGAGCACCCCGAGCACTGAGCACCCAACACCCTGAGAAATGAGCACCCAGCACCCCGAGTACTGAGCACCCAGCACCGTGAGTACTGAGCACCCAGCACCCTGAGTACTGAGCACCCAGCACCCTGAGCACTGAGCACAAAGCACGCTGAGTACTGAGCACTGAGCACCCTAAGTACTGAGCACCAAGGTCCCTGAGCACTGAGCACCCAGCACGCTGAGTACTGAGCGCTGAGCACCCTGAGTACTGAGCACCGAGCACCCTGAGTACTGAGCACCCAGCAACCTGAGCACTGGGCAGCCAGCAACCTGAGCACTGAGCACCCAGCACCGCGAGCACTGAGCACCCAGCACCCTGAGTACTGAGCACCCAGCACCCTGAGTACTGAGCACTCAGCACCCTGAGTACTGAGCACCGAGCACCGAGCACCCCGAGCACTGAGCACCCAGCACCCTCAGCACTGAGCACCCTGAGGACTGAGCACCCAGCACCCTGAGTACTGAGCACCCAGCATCCTGAGTACTGAGCACCGATCACCCTGAGCACTGAGCACCCAGCAACCCGAGCACTGAGCACCCAGCACCCTGAGTACTGAGCACCCTGAGTACTGAGCCCCCAGCACCCCGAGCACTGAGCACCCAGCACCCTGAGTACTGAGCACCCTGAGTACTGAGCACGAAGCTCCCTGAGTACTGAGCACCCTGAGTACTGAGCACCCAGCACCCTGAGCACTGAGCACCCAGCACCCTGAGTACTGAGCACCAAGCACCCTGAGCACTGAGCAACCAGCACCCTGAGTAATGAGCACCCAGCACCCTGAGTACTTAGCACCCAGCACGCTGAGCACTGAGCACCCAGCACCCTGAGTACTGAGCACCGAGCACCCTGAGCACTGAGCACAAAGCACGCTGAGTACTGAGCACCCTGAGTACTGAGCACCAAGGACCCTGAGCACTGAGCACCCAGCGTGCTGAGTACTGAGTGCTGAGCACCCTGAGTACTGAGCACCGAGCACCCTGAGTACTGAGCACCCAGCACACTGAGCACTGAGCAGCCAGCACCCTGAGCACTGAGCACCCAGCACCCCGAGCACTGAGCACCCAGCACCCTGAGTACTGAGCACCCAGCACCCTGAGTACTGAGCACTCAGCAGCCTGAGTACTGAGCACCGAGCACCCCGAGCACTGAGCTCCCAGCACCCTGAGCACTGAGCACCCTGAGGACTGAGCACCCAGCACCCTGTGTACTGAGCACCCAGCATCCTGAGTACTGAGCACCGATCAACCTGAGCACTGAGCACCCAGCAACCCGAGCACTGAGCACCCAGCACCCTGAGTACTGAGCACCCTGAGTACTGAGCACCCAGCAACCCGAGCACTGAGCACCCAGCACCCTGAGTACTGAGCACCCTGAGTACTGAGCACCCAGCACCCTGAGTACTGAGCACCCTGAGTACTGAGCACCCAGCACCCTGAGCACTGAGCACCCAGCACCCTGAGTACTGAGCACCCAGCACCCTGAGCACTGAGTACCCAGCACCCTGAGTACTGAGCACCCAGCACCCTGAGTACTTAGCACCCAGCACGCTGAGCACTGAGCACCCAGCACCCTGAGTACTGAGCACCGAGCACCCTGAGTACTGAGCACCCAGCACCCTGAGTACTGAGCACCCAGCACCCTGAGTACTGAGCACCGAGCACCCCGAGTACTGAGCACCCAGCACCCTGAGTACTGAGCACCCTGAGTACTGAGCACCCAGCACCCTGAGCACTGAGCACCCAGCACCCTGAGTACTGAGCACCCAGCACTCCGAGCACTGAGCACCCAGCACCCTGAGCACTGAGCACCCAGCACCCTGAGTACTGAGCACCCAGCACCCCGAGCACTGAGCACCCAGCACCCTGAGTAATGAGCACCTAGCACCCTGAGTACTGAGCACTGAGCACACTGAGCACCGAGCACCCAGCACCCTGAGCACTGAGCACCCTGAGGACTGAGCACCCAGCACCCTGAGTACTGAGCACCCAGCATCCTGAGTACTGAGCTCCGATCAACCTGAGCACTGATCACCCAGCAACCCGAGCACTGAGCACCCAGCACCCTGAGTACTGAGCACCCTGAGTACTGAGCACCCAGCACCCCGATCACTGAGCACCCAGCACCCTGAGTACTGAGCACCCTGAGTACTGAGCACCCAGCACCCTGAGCACTGAGCACCCAGCACCCTGAGTACTGAGTACCCAGCACCCTGAGCACTGAGCACCCAGCACCCTGAGTACTGAGCACCCAGCACCCTGAGTACTTAGCAGCCAGCACCCTGAGCACTGAGCACCCAGCACCCTGAGTACTGAGCACCAAGCACCCTGAGTACTGAGCACGCAGCACCCTGAGTACTGAGCAACGAGCACCCCGAGAACTGAGCACCCAGCACCCTGAGAACTGAGCACTAAGCACCCAGAGCGCTGAGCACCCAGCACCCCAAGCACGGAGCACCCAGTACCAAGAGCACTGATTTCTGAGCACCCACCACCCTGATTACTGAGCACCGAGCTCCCCGAGCACTGAGCACCCTGAGTACTGAGCACCCCGGACCCCAATCACAGAGCACCCAGCACCCTCAGCACTGAGCACCCAGCACCCCGAGCACTGAGCACCCAGCACCCTGAGTACTGAGCACCCTGAGGACTGAGCACCGTTCACCCTGAGCAATGAGCACCCAGCACCCTGAGTACTGAGCACACAGCACCCTGCGTACTGAGCACCGAGCAACCCGAGCACTGAGCACCCAGCACCCTGAGCACTGAGCACCCAGCACCCTGAGTACTGAGCACCCAGCACCCTGAGTACTGAGCACCCAGCACCCTGAGCACTGAGCACCCAGCTCCCTGAGTACTGAGCACCCAGCACCCTGAGTACTGAGCACCCAGCACCCTGAGAACTGAGCACCCAGCACCCTGAGTACTGAACACCCAGCACCCTGAGTACTGAGCACTGAGCACCCCGAGTACTGAGCACAAAGCACCCCGAGCACTGAGCGCCCAGCACCCTGAGCACTGAGCACCCAGCACCCCAAGCACTGAGCACCCAGCACCCTGAGTACTGAGCACCGAGCACCCTGAGCACTGAGCACCCAGCACCCTGAGTACTGAGCACCAAGCACCAAGAGTACTGAGCACCGAGCATCCTGAGCACTGAGCACCGAGCACCCCGAGCACTGAGCACCCAGCACCCTGAATACTGAGCACCCAGCACCAAGAGTACTGAGCACCGAGCACCCCGAGCACTGAGCACCCAGCACCCTGAGTAATGAGCACCCAGCACCCCGAGTAGTGAGCACCCAGCACCGTGAGTACTGAGCACCCAGCACCCTGAGTACTGAGCACCCAGCACCGTGAGCACTGAGCACAAAGCACGCTGAGTACTGAGCACTGAGCACCCTGAGTACTGAGCACCAAGGACCCTGAGCACTGAGCATCCAGCACGCTGAGTACTGAGCACTGAGCACCCTGAGTACTGAGCACCGAGCACCCTGAGTACTGAGCACCCAGCACCCTGAGTACTGAGCAGCCAGCACCCTGAGCACTGAGCACCAAGCACCCCGAGCACTGAGGACCCAGCACCCTGAGTACTGAGCACCCAGCACCCTGAGTACTGAGCACCCAGCACGCTGAGTACTGAGCACCCAGCACCCTGAGTACTGAGCACTGAGCAATGAGCACCCAGCACCCTGAGTACTGAGCACCCAGCACCCTGAGTACTGAGCACTGAGCACTGAGCACCCTGAGCACTGAGCACCCAGCACCCCGAGCACTGAGCACTGAGCACCCTGAGTACTGAGCACTGAGCACCCTTAGTACTGAGCACCGAGCACCCTGAGTACTGAGCAACCAGTACCCTGAGCACTGAGCACGGAGCACCCCGAGGACTGAGCACCCAGCACCGTGAGCACTGAGCACCCAGCACCTTGAGTACTGAGCACCGAGCACCCCGAGCACTGAGCACACAGCACCCTAAGTACTGAGCACCCAGCACCCTGAGCACTGAGCACCCAGCACCCCGAGCACTGAGCACCCAGCACCCTGAGTACTGAGCACCCAGCACCCTGAGTACTGAGCACCCAACGTACTGAGCATCGAGCACCCCGAGCACTGAGCACCCAGCACCCTGAGTACTGAGCACCCAGCACCCCGAGCACTGAGCACCCAGCACCCTGAGTACTGAGCACCGAGCACCCTGAGTACTGAGCACCCAGCACCCCGAGCACTGAGCACCCAGCACCCCGAGCACTGAGCACCCAGCACTGAGCACCCAGCACCCTGAGTACTGAGCACCCAGCACCCTGAGTACTGAGCACCGAGCAGCCCGAGCATTGAGCACCCAGCACCCTGAGTACTGAGCACCCAGCACCCCGAGCACTGAGCACCCAGCACCCCGAGCACTGAGCACCCAGCACTGAGCACCCAGCACCCCGAGCACTGAGCACCCAGCACTGAGCACCCAGCCCCCTGAGTACTGAGCACCGAACACCCCGAGCACTGAGCACCCAGCACCCTGAGTACTGAGCACCCAGCACCCTGAGTACTGAGCACTGAGCACTGAGCACCCTGAGCACTGAGCACCCAGCATCCTGAGCACTGAGTACTGAGCACCCAGCACCCTGAGCACTGAGCACCCAGCACCCTGAGCACTGAGCACCCAGCACCCTCAGTACTGAGCACCCAGCACCCCGAGCACTGAGCACCCAGCACCCCGAGTACTGAGCACTGAGCACCCTGAGTACTGAGCACTGAGCACCCTTAGTACTGAGCACCGAGCACCCTGAGTACTGAGCACCCAGCACCCTGAGCACTGAGCTCCGAGCACCCCGAGGACTGAGCACCCAGCACCGTGAGCACTGAGCACCCAGCACCTTGAGTACTGAGCACCGAGAACCCCGAGCACTGAGCACCCAGCACCCTGAGTACTGAGCACCCAGCACCCTGAGCACTGAGCACCCAGCACCCCGAGCACTGAGCACCCAGCACCCTGAGTACTGAGCACCCAGCACCCTGAGTACTGAGCACCCAGCATTCCGAGCACTGAGCACCCAGCACCCTGAGCACTGAGCACCCAGCACCCTGAGTACTGAGCACCCAGCACCCCGAGCACTAAGCACCCAGCACCCTGAGTAATGAGCACCCAGCACCCTGAGTACTGAGCACTGAGCACCCTGAGCACTGAGCACCCAGCACCCTGAGCACTGAGCACCCTGAGTACTGAGCACCCAGCACCCTGAGCACTGAGCACCCAGCACCCTGAGCACTGAGCACCCAGCACCCTCAGTACTGAGCACCCAGCACCCCGAGCACTGAGCACCCAGCACCCCGAGTACTGAGCACTGAGCACCCTGAGTACTGAGCACTGAGCACCCTTAGTACTGAGCACCGAGCACCCTGAGTACTGAGCACCCAGCACCCTGAGCACTGAGCTCTGAGCACCCCGAGGACTGAGCACCCAGCACCGTGAGCACTGAGCACCCAGCACCTTGAGTACTGAGCACCGAGAACCCCGAGCACTGAGCACCCAGCACCCTAAGTACTGAGCACCCAGCACCCTGAGCACTGAGCACCCAGCACCTCGAGCACTGAGCACCCAGCACCCTGAGTACTGAGCACCCAGCACCCTGAGTACTGAGCACCCAGCATTCCGAGCACTGAGCACCCAGCACCCTGAGCACTGAGCACCCAGCACCCTGAGTACTGAGCACCCAGCACCCCGAGCACTAAGCACCCAGCACCCTGAGTAATGAGCACCCAGCACCCTGAGTACTGAGCACTGAGCACCCTGAGCACTGAGCACCCAGCACCCTGAGCACTGAGCACCCTGAGGACTGAGCACCCAGCACCCTGAGTACTGAGTACCCAGCATCCTGAGTACTGAGCACCGATCACCCTGAGCACTGATCACCCAGCAACCCGAGCACTGAGCACCCAGCACCCTGAATACTGAGCACCCTGAGTACTGAGCACCCAGCACCCCGAGCACTGAGCACCCAGCACCCTGAGTACTGAGCACCCTGAGTACTGAGCACCCAGCACCCTGAGCACTGAGCACCCAGCACCCTGAGTACTGAGCACCCAGCACCCTGAGTACTTAGCACCCAGCACCCTGAGCACTGAGCACCTAGCACCCTGAGTACTGAGCACCGAGCACCCTGAGTACTGAGCACCCAGCACCAAGAGTACTGAGCACCGAGCATCCTGAGCACTGAGGACCGAGCACCCCGAGCACTGAGCACCCAGCACCCTGAGTACTGAGCACCCAGCACCAAGAGTACTGAGCACCGAGCACCCCGAGCACTGAGCACCCAACACCCTGAGAAATGAGCACCCAGCACCCCGAGTACTGAGCACCCAGCACCGTGAGTACTGAGCACCCAGCACCCTGAGTACTGAGCACCCAGCACCCTGAGCACTGAGCACAAAGCACGCTGAGTACTGAGCACTAAGTACCCTGAGTACTGAGCACCAAGGTCCCTGAGCACTGAGCACCCAGCACGCTGAGTACTGAGCGCTGAGCACCCTGAGTACTGAGCACCGAGCACCCTGAGTACTGAGCACCCAGCACCCTGAACACTGAGCAGCCAGCACCCTGAGCACTGAGCACCCAGCACCGCGAGCACTGAGCACCCAGCCCCCTGAGTACTGAGCACCCAGCACCCTGAGTACTGAGCACTCAGCACCCTGAGTACTGAGCACCGAGCACCGAGCACCCCGAGCACTGAGCACCCAGCACCCTCAGCACTGAGCACCCTGAGGACTGAGCACCCAGCACCCTGAGTACTGAGCACCCAGCATCCTGAGTACTGAGCACCGATCACCCTGAGCACTGAGCACCCAGCAACCCGAGCACTGAGCACCCAGCACCCTGAGTACTGAGCACCCTGAGTACTGAGCACCCAGCACCCCGAGCACTGAGCACCCAGCACCCTGAGTACTGAGCACCCTGAGTACTGAGCACCCAGCACCCTGAGTACTGAGCACCCTGAGTACTGAGCACCCAGCACCCTGAGCACTGAGCACCCAGCACCCTGAGTACTGAGCACCCAGCACCCTGAGCACTGAGCACCCAGCACCCTGAGTACTGAGCACCCAGCACCCCGAGTACTTAGCACCCAGCACGCTGAGCACTGAGCACCCAGCACCCTGAGTACTGAGCAACTAGCACCCTGAGCACTGAGCACAAAGCACGCTGAGTACTGAGCACCCTGAGTACTGAGCACCAAGGACCCTGAGCACTGAGCACCCAGCGCGCTGAGTGCTGAGTGCTGAGCACACTGAGTACTGAGCACCAAGCACCCTGAGTACTGAGCACCCAGCACACTGAGCACTGAGCAGCCAGCACCCTGAGCACTGAGCACCCAGCACCCTGAGTACTGAGCACCCAGCACCCTGAGTACTGAGCACTCAGCACCCTGAGTACTGAGCACCGAGCACCCCGAGCACTGAGCACCCAGCACCCTGAGCACTGAGCACCCTGAGGACTGAGCACCCAGCACCCTGAGTACTGAGCACCCAGCATCCTGAGTACTGAGCACCGATCACCCTGAGCACTGAGCACCCAGCAACCCGAGCACTGAGCACCCAGCACCCTGAGTACTGAGCACCCTGAGTACTGAGCACCCAGCACCCCGAGCACTGAGCACCCAGCACCCTGAGTACTGAGCACCCTGAGTACTGAGCACCCAGCACCCTGAGTACTGAGCACCCTGAGTACTGAGCACCCAGCACCCTGAGCATTGAGCACCCAGCACCCTGAGTACTGAGCACCCAGCACCCTGAGCACTGAGCACCCAGCACCCTGAGTACTGAGCACCCAGCACCCTGAGTACTTAGTACCCAGCACGCTGAGCACTGAGCACCCAGCACCCTGAGTACTGAGCACCGAGCACCCTGAGTACTGAGCACCCAGCACCCTGAGTACTGAGCACCCAGCACCCTGAGTACTGAGCACCGAGCACCCCGAGTACTGAGCACCCAGCACCCTGAGTACTGAGCACCCAGCACTCCGAGCACTGAGCACCCAGCACCCTGAGCACTGAGCACCCAGCACCCTGAGTACTGAGCACCCAGCACCCCGAGCACTGAGCACCCAGCACCCTGAGTAATGAGCACCCAGCACCCTGAGTACTGAGCACTGAGCACCCTGAGCACTGAGCACCCAGCACCCTGAGCACTGAACACCTTGAGGACTGAGCACCCAGCACCCTGATTACTGAGCACCCAGCACCAGGAGCACTGAGCACCCAGAACCCTGAGTAATGAGCACCCAGCACCCTGAGTACTGAGCACTGAGCACCCTCAGTACTGAGCACCCAGCACCCCGAGCACTGAGCACCCAGCACCCCGAGTACTGAGCACTGAGCACCCTGAGTACTGAGCACTGAGCACCCTTAGTACTGAGCACCGAGCACCCTGAGTACTGAGCACCCAGCACCCTGAGCACTGAGCTCTGAGCACCCCGAGGACTGAGCACCCAGCACCGTGAGCACTGAGCACCCAGCACCTTGAGTACTGAGCACCGAGAACCCCGAGCACTGAGCACCCAGCACCCTAAGTACTGAGCACCCAGCACCCTGAGCACTGAGCACCCAGCACCTCGAGCACTGAGCACCCAGCACCCTGAGTACTGAGCACCCAGCACCCTGAGTACTGAGCACCCAGCATTCCGAGCACTGAGCACCCAGCACCCTGAGCACTGAGCACCCAGCACCCTGAGTACTGAGCACCCAGCACCCCGAGCACTAAGCACCCAGCACCCTGAGTAATGAGCACCCAGCACCCTGAGTACTGAGCACTGAGCACCCTGAGCACTGAGCACCCAGCACCCTGAGCACTGAGCACCCTGAGGACTGAGCACCCAGCACCCTGAGTACTGAGTACCCAGCATCCTGAGTACTGAGCACCGATCACCCTGAGCACTGATCACCCAGCAACCCGAGCACTGAGCACCCAGCACCCTGAATACTGAGCACCCTGAGTACTGAGCACCCAGCACCCCGAGCACTGAGCACCCAGCACCCTGAGTACTGAGCACCCTGAGTACTGAGCACCCAGCACCCTGAGCACTGAGCACCCAGCACCCTGAGTACTGAGCACCCAGCACCCTGAGTACTTAGCACCCAGCACCCTGAGCACTGAGCACCTAGCACCCTGAGTACTGAGCACCGAGCACCCTGAGTACTGAGCACCCAGCACCAAGAGTACTGAGCACCGAGCATCCTGAGCACTGAGGACCGAGCACCCCGAGCACTGAGCACCCAGCACCCTGAGTACTGAGCACCCAGCACCAAGAGTACTGAGCACCGAGCACCCCGAGCACTGAGCACCCAACACCCTGAGAAATGAGCACCCAGCACCCCGAGTACTGAGCACCCAGCACCGTGAGTACTGAGCACCCAGCACCCTGAGTACTGAGCACCCAGCACCCTGAGCACTGAGCACAAAGCACGCTGAGTACTGAGCACTAAGTACCCTGAGTACTGAGCACCAAGGTCCCTGAGCACTGAGCACCCAGCACGCTGAGTACTGAGCGCTGAGCACCCTGAGTACTGAGCACCGAGCACCCTGAGTACTGAGCACCCAGCACCCTGAACACTGAGCAGCCAGCACCCTGAGCACTGAGCACCCAGCACCGTGAGCACTGAGCACCCAGCCCCCTGAGTACTGAGCACCCAGCACCCTGAGTACTGAGCACTCAGCACCCTGAGTACTGAGCACCGAGCACCGAGCACCCCGAGCACTGAGCACCCAGCACCCTCAGCACTGAGCACCCTGAGGACTGAGCACCCAGCACCCTGAGTACTGAGCACCCAGCATCCTGAGTACTGAGCACCGATCACCCTGAGCACTGAGCACCCAGCAACCCGAGCACTGAGCACCCAGCACCCTGAGTACTGAGCACCCTGAGTACTGAGCACCCAGCACCCCGAGCACTGAGCACCCAGCACCCTGAGTACTGAGCACCCTGAGTACTGAGCACCCAGCACCCTGAGTACTGAGCACCCTGAGTACTGAGCACCCAGCACCCTGAGCACTGAGCACCCAGCACCCTGAGTACTGAGCACCCAGCACCCTGAGCACTGAGCACCCAGCACCCTGAGTACTGAGCACCCAGCACCCCGAGTACTTAGCACCCAGCACGCTGAGCACTGAGCACCCAGCACCCTGAGTACTGAGCAACTAGCACCCTGAGCACTGAGCACAAAGCACGCTGAGTACTGAGCACCCTGAGTACTGAGCACCAAGGACCCTGAGCACTGAGCACCCAGCGCGCTGAGTGCTGAGTGCTGAGCACACTGAGTACTGAGCACCAAGCACCCTGAGTACTGAGCACCCAGCACACTGAGCACTGAGCAGCCAGCACCCTGAGCACTGAGCACCCAGCACCCTGAGTACTGAGCACCCAGCACCCTGAGTACTGAGCACTCAGCACCCTGAGTACTGAGCACCGAGCACCCCGAGCACTGAGCACCCAGCACCCTGAGCACTGAGCACCCTGAGGACTGAGCACCCAGCACCCTGAGTACTGAGCACCCAGCATCCTGAGTACTGAGCACCGATCACCCTGAGCACTGAGCACCCAGCAACCCGAGCACTGAGCACCCAGCACCCTGAGTACTGAGCACCCTGAGTACTGAGCACCCAGCACCCCGAGCACTGAGCACCCAGCACCCTGAGTACTGAGCACCCTGAGTACTGAGCACCCAGCACCCTGAGTACTGAGCACCCTGAGTACTGAGCACCCAGCACCCTGAGCATTGAGCACCCAGCACCCTGAGTACTGAGCACCCAGCACCCTGAGCACTGAGCACCCAGCACCCTGAGTACTGAGCACCCAGCACCCTGAGTACTTAGTACCCAGCACGCTGAGCACTGAGCACCCAGCACCCTGAGTACTGAGCACCGAGCACCCTGAGTACTGAGCACCCAGCACCCTGAGTACTGAGCACCCAGCACCCTGAGTACTGAGCACCGAGCACCCCGAGTACTGAGCACCCAGCACCCTGAGTACTGAGCACCCAGCACTCCGAGCACTGAGCACCCAGCACCCTGAGCACTGAGCACCCAGCACCCTGAGTACTGAGCACCCAGCACCCCGAGCACTGAGCACCCAGCACCCTGAGTAATGAGCACCCAGCACCCTGAGTACTGAGCACTGAGCACCCTGAGCACTGAGCACCCAGCACCCTGAGCACTGAACACCTTGAGGACTGAGCACCCAGCACCCTGATTACTGAGCACCCAGCACCAGGAGCACTGAGCACCCAGAACCCTGAGTAATGAGCACCCAGCACCCTGAGTACTGAGCACTGAGCACCCTGAGCACTGAGCACCCAGCACCCTGAGCACTGAGCACCCTGAGGACTGAGCACCCAGCACCCTGATTACTGAGCACCCAGCATCCTGAGTACTGAGCACCGATCACCCTGAGCACTGATCACCCAGCAACCCGAGCACTGAGCACCCAGCACCCTGAGTACTGAGCACCCTGAGTACTGAGCACCCAGCACTCCGAGCACTGAGCACCCAGCACCCTGAGTACTGAGCACCCTGAGTACTGAGCACCCAGCACCCTGAGTACTGAGCACCCTGAGTACTGAGCACCCAGCACCCTGAGCACTGAGCACCCAGCACCCTGAGTACTGAGTACCCAGCACCCTGAGCGCTGAGCACCTAGCACCCTGAGTACTGAGCACCCAGCACCCTGAGTACTTAGCAGCCAGCACCCTGAGCACTGAGCACCCAGCACCCTGAGTACTGAGCACCGAGCACCCTGAGTACTGACCACCCAGCACCCTGAGTACTGAGCACGCAGCACCCTGAGTACTGAGCACTAAGCACCCAGAGCCCTGAGCACCCAGCACCCCAAGCACGGAGCACCCAGGACCCCGAGCACTGATTACTGAGCACCCACCACCCTGATTACTGAGCACCGAGCTCCCCGAGCACTGAGCACCCTGAGTACTGAGCACCCAGGACCCCAATCACAGAGCACCCAGCACCCTCAGCACTGAGCACCCAGCACCCCGAGCACTGAGCACCCAGCACCCTGAGTACTGAGCACCCTGAGGACTGAGCACCGATCACCCTGAGCACTGAGCACCCAGCACCCTGAGTACTGAGCACCCAGCACCCTGCGTACTGAGCACCCAGCACCCTGAGCACTGAGCACACAGCACCCTGTGTACTGAGCACCCAGCACCCTGAGTACTGAGCACCCAGCACCCTGAGTACTGAGCACCCAGCACCCTGAGTACTGAGCATCCAGCACCCTGAGTACTGAGCACCGAGCACTCCGAGTACTGAGCACCCAGCACCCCGAGCACTGAGCGCCCAGCACCCTGAGCACTGAGCAGCCAGCACCCTGAGCACTGAGCACCCAGCACCGCGAGCACTGAGCACCCAGCCCCCTGAGTACTGAGCACCCAGCACCCTGAGTACTGAGCACTCAGCACCCTGAGTACTGAGCACCGAGCACCGAGCACCCCGAGCACTGAGCACCCAGCACCCTCAGCACTGAGCACCCTGAATACTGAGCACCCAGCACCCTGAGTACTGAGCACCCAGCATCCTGAGTACTGAGCACCGATCACCCTGAGCACTGAGCACCCAGCAACCCGAGCACTGAGCACCCAGCACCCTGAGTACTGAGCACCCTGAGTACTGAGCACCCAGCACCCCGAGCACTGAGCACCCAGCACCCTGAGTACTGAGCACCCTGAGTACTGAGCACCCAGCACCCTGAGTACTGAGCACCCTGAGTACTGAGCACCCAGCACCCTGAGCACTGAGCACCCAGCACCCTGAGTACTGAGCACCCAGCACCCTGAGCACTGAGCACCCAGCACCCTGAGTACTGAGCACCCAGCACCCCGAGTACTTAGCACCCAGCACGCTGAGCACTGAGCACCCAGCACCCTGAGTACTGAGCAACTAGCACCCTGAGCACTGAGCACAAAGCACGCTGAGTACTGAGCACCCTGAGTACTGAGCACCAAGGACCCTGAGCACTGAGCACCCAGCGCGCTGAGTGCTGAGTGCTGAGCACACTGAGTACTGAGCACCGAGCACCCTGAGTACTGAGCACCCAGCACACTGAGCACTGAGCAGCCAGCACCCTGAGCACTGAGCACCCAGCACCCTGAGTACTGAGCACCCAGCACCCTGAGTACTGAGCACTCAGCACCCTGAGTACTGAGCACCGAGCACCCCGAGCACTGAGCACCCAGCACCCTGAGCACTGAGCACCCTGAGGACTGAGCACCCAGCACCCTGAGTACTGAGCACCCAGCATCCTGAGTACTGAGCACCGATCACCCTGAGCACTGAGCACCCAGCAACCCGAGCACTGAGCACCCAGCACCCTGAGTACTGAGCACCCTGAGTACTGAGCACCCAGCACCCCGAGCACTGAGCACCCAGCACCCTGAGTACTGAGCACCCTGAGTACTGAGCACCCAGCACCCTGAGTACTGAGCACCCTGAGTACTGAGCACCCAGCACCCTGAGCATTGAGCACCCAGCACCCTGAGTACTGAGCACCCAGCACCCTGAGCACTGAGCACCCAGCACCCTGAGTACTGAGCACCCAGCACCCTGAGTACTTAGTACCCAGCACGCTGAGCACTGAGCACCCAGCACCCTGAGTACTGAGCACCGAGCACCCTGAGTACTGAGCACCCAGCACCCTGAGTACTGAGCACCCAGCACCCTGAGTACTGAGCACCGAGCACCCCGAGTACTGAGCACCCAGCACCCTGAGTACTGAGCACCCAGCACTCCGAGCACTGAGCACCCAGCACCCTGAGCACTGAGCACCCAGCACCCTGAGTACTGAGCACCCAGCACCCCGAGCACTGAGCACCCAGCACCCTGAGTAATGAGCACCCAGCACCCTGAGTACTGAGCACTGAGCACCCTGAGCACTGAGCACCCAGCACCCTGAGCACTGAACACCCTGAGGACTGAGCACCCAGCACCCTGATTACTGAGCACCCAGCACCCCGAGCACTGAGCACCCAGAACCCTGAGTAATGAGCACCCAGCACCCTGAGTACTGAGCACTGAGCACCCTGAGCACTGAGCACCCAGCACCCTGAGCACTGAGCACCCTGAGGACTGAGCACCCAGCACCCTGATTACTGAGCACCCAGCATCCTGAGTACTGAGCACCGATCACCCTGAGCACTGATCACCCAGAAACCCGAGCACTGAGCACCCAGCACCCTGAGTACTGAGCACCCTGAGTACTGAGCACCCAGCACTCCGAGCACTGAGCACCCAGCACCCTGAGTACTGAGCACCCTGAGTACTGAGCACCCAGCACCCTGAGTACTGAGCACCCTGAGTACTGAGCACCCAGCACCCTGAGCACTGAGCACCCAGCACCCTGAGTACTGAGTACCCAGCACCCTGAGCGCTGAGCACCTAGCACCCTGAGTACTGAGCACCCAGCACCCTGAGTACTTAGCAGCCAGCACCCTGAGCACTGAGCACCCAGCACCCTGAGTACTGAGCACCGAGCACCCTGAGTACTGACCACCCAGCACCCTGAGTACTGAGCACGCAGCACCCTGAGTACTGAGCACTAAGCACCCAGAGCCCTGAGCACCCAGCACCCCAAGCACGGAGCACCCAGGACCCCGAGCACTGATTACTGAGCACCCACCACCCTGATTACTGAGCACCGAGCTCCCCGAGCACTGAGCACCCTGAGTACTGAGCACCCAGGACCCCAATCACAGAGCACCCAGCACCCTCAGCACTGAGCACCCAGCACCCCGAGCACTGAGCACCCAGCACCCTGAGTACTGAGCACCCTGAGGACTGAGCACCGATCACCCTGAGCACTGAGCACCCAGCACCCTGAGTACTGAGCACCCAGCACCCTGCGTACTGAGCACCCAGCACCCTGAGCACTGAGCACACAGCACCCTGTGTACTGAGCACCCAGCACCCTGAGTACTGAGCACCCAGCACCCTGAGTACTGAGCACCCAGCACCCTGAGTACTGAGCACCCAGCACCCTGAGTACTGAGCACCGAGCACTCCGAGTACTGAGCACCCAGCACCCCGAGCACTGAGCGCCCAGCACCCTGAGCACTGAGCACCCAGCACCCCAAGCACTGAGCACCCAGCACCCTGAGTACTGAGTACTGAGCACCCTGAGTACTGAGTACTCAGCACCCTGAGCACTGAGCACCCAGCACCCTGAGTACTGAGCACCGAGCACCCTGAGCACTGAGCACCCAGCACCCTGAGTACTGAGCACCCAGCACCAAGAGTACTGAGCACCGAGCATCCTGAGCACTGAGCACCGAGCACCCCGAGCACTGAGCACCCAGCACCCTGAATACTGAGCACCCAGCACCAAGAGTACTGAGCACCGAGCACCCCGAGCACTGAGCACCCAGCACCCTGAGTAATGAGCACCCAGCACCCCGAGTACTGAGCACCCAGCACCGTGAGTACTGAGCACCCAGCACCCTGAGTACTGAGCACCCAGGACCGTGAGCACTGAGCACAAAGCACGCTGAGTACTGAGCACTGAGCACCCTGAGTACTGAGCACCAAGGACCCTGAGCACTGAGCACCCAGCACGCTGAGTACTGAGCGCTGAGCACCCTGAGTACTGAGCACCGAGCACCCTGAGTACTGAGCACCCAGCACCCTGAGCACTGAGCAGCCAGCACGGTGAGCACTGAGCACCCAGCACCCCGAGCACTGAGCACCCAGCACCCTGAGTACTGAGCACCCAGCACCCTGAGTACTGAGCACTCAGCACCCTGAGTACTGAGCACCCAGCACCCCGAGCACTGAGCACCCAGCACCCTGAGTACTGAGCACCCAGCACCCTGAGTACTGAGCACTCAGCACCCTGAGTACTGAGCACCGAGCACCCCGAGCACTGAGCACCCAGCACCCTCAGCACTGAGCACCCTGAGGACTGAGGACCCAGCACCCTGAGTACTGAGCACCCAGCATCGTGAGTACTGAGCACCGATCACCCTGAGCACTGAGCACCCAGCAACCCGAGCACTGAGCACCCAGCACCCTGAGTACTGAGCACCCTGAGTACTGAGCACCCAGCACCCCGAGCACTGAGCACCCAGGACCCTGAGTACTGAGCACCCTGAGTACAGAGCACCCAGCACCCTGAGTACTGAGCACCCTGAGTACTGAGCACCCAGCACCCTGAGCACTGAGCACCCAGCACCCTGAGTACTGAGCACCCAGCACCCTGAGCACTGAGCACCCAGCACTCTGAGTACTGAGCACCCAGCACCCTGAGTACTTAGCACCCAGCACCGTGAGCACTGAGCACCCAGCACCCTGAGTACTGAGCACCGAGCACCCTGAGTACTGAGCACCCAGCATCCTGAGTACTGAGCACCCAGCACCCTGAGTACTGACCACCGAGCACCCCTAGTACTGAGCACCCAGCACCCTGAGCACTGAGCGCCCATCACCCTGAGTACTGAGCACGCAGCACCCTGAGTACTGAGCACCGAGCACCCCGAGAACTGAGCACCCAGCACCCTGAGTACTGAGCACTAAGCACCCAGAGCGCTGAGCACCCAGCACCCCAAGCACGGAGCACCCAGGACCCCGAGCACTGATTACTGAGCACCCACCACCCTGATTACTGAGCACCGAGCTCCCCGAGCACTGAGCACCCTGAGTACTGAGCACCCAGGACCCCAATCACAGAGCACCCAGCACCCTCAGCACTGAGCACCCAGCACCCCGAGCACTGAGCACCCAGCACCCTGAGTACTGAGCACCCTGAGGACTGAGCACCGATCACCCTGAGCACTGAGCACCCAGCACCCTGAGTACTGAGCACCCAGCACCCTGCGTACTGAGCACCGAGCAACCCGAGCACTGAGCACCCAGCACCCTGAGCACTGAGCACACAGCACCCTGAGTACCGAGCACCCAGCACCCTGAGTACTGAGCACCCAGCACCCTGAGCACTGAGCACCCAGCACCCTGAGTACTGAGCACCCAGCACCCTGAGTACTGAGCACCCAGCACCCTGAGTACTGAGCACCCAGCACCCTGAGTACTGAGCACCCAGCACCCTGAGTACTGAGCACCGAGCACCCCGAGTACTGAGCACCCAGCACCCCGAGCACTGAGCGCCCAGCACCCTGAGCACTGAGCACCCAGCACCCCAAGCACTGAGCACCCAGCGCCCCGAGTACTGAGTACTGAGCACCCTGAGTACTGAGTACTCAGCACCCTGAGCACTGAGCACCCAGCACACTGAGTACTGAGCACCGAGCACCCTGAGCACTGAGCACCCAGCACCCTGAGTACTGAGCACCCAGCACCAAGAGTACTGAGCACCGAGCATCCTGAGCACTGAGCACTGAGCACCCCGAGCACTGAGCACCCAGCACCCTGAATACTGAGCACCCAGCACCAAGAGTACTGAGCACCGAGCACCCCGAGTACTGAGCACCCAGCACCCTGAGTAATGAGCACCCAGCACCCCGAGTACTGAGCACCAAGCACCGTGAGTACTGAGCACCCAGCACCCTGAGTACTGAGCACCCAGCACCGTGAGCACTGAGCACAAAGCACGCTGAGTACTGAGCACTGAGCACCCTGAGTACGGAGCACCAAGGACCCTGAGCACTGAGCACCCAGCACGCTGAGTACTGAGCGCTGAGCACCCTGAGTACTGAGCACCGAGCAACCTGAGTACTGAGCACCCAGCACCCTGAGCACTGAGCAGCCAGCACACTGAGCACTGAGCACCCAGCACCCCGAGCACTGAGCACCCAGCACCCTGAGTACTGAGCACCCAGCACCCTGAGTACTGAGCACTCAGCACCCTGAGTACTGAGCACCGAGCACCCCGAGCACTGAGCACCCAGCACCCTCAGCACTGAGCACCCTGAGGACTGAGCACCCAGCACCCTGAGTACTGAGCACCCAGCATCGTGAGTACTGAGCACCGATCACCCTGAGCACTGAGCACCCAGCAACCCGAGCACTGAGCACCCAGCACCCTGAGTACTGAGCACCCTGAGTACTGAGCACCCAGCACCCCGAGCACTGAGCACCCAGGACCCTGAGTACTGAGCACCCTGAGTACTGAGCACCCAGCACCCTGAGTACTGAGCACCCTGAGTACTGAGCACCCAGCACCCTGAGCACTGAGCACCCAGCACCCTGAGTACTGAGCACCCAGCACCCTGAGCACTGAGCACCCAGCACCCTGAGTACGGAGCACCCAGCACCCTGAGTACTTAGCACCCAGCACCCTGAGCACTGAGCACCCAGCACCCTGAGTACTGAGCACCGAGCACCCTGAGTACTGAGCACCAAGCACCCCTAGTACTGAGCACCCAGCACCCTGAGCACTGAGCGCCCAGCACCCTGAGTACTGAGCACCCAGCACCCTGAGTACTGAGCACCCACCACCCCGAGCACTGAGCACCCTGAGTACTGAGCACTAAGCACCCAGAGCGCTGAGCACCCAGCACCCCAAGCACGGAGCACCCAGGACCCCAAGCACTGAGTACTGAGCACCCAGCACCCTGAGTACTGAGCACCGAGCTCCCCGAGCACTGAGCACCCTGAGTACTGAGCACCCAGCACCCCGATCACAGAGCACCCAGCACCCTCAGCACTGAGCACCCAGCACCCCGAGCACTGAGCACCCAGCACCCTGAGTACTGAGCACCCTGAGGACTGAGCACCGATCACCCTGAGCACTGAGCACCCAGCACCCTGAGCACTGAGCACCCAGCACCCTGAGTACTGAGCACCCAGCACCCTGAGTACTGAGCACCCAGCACCCTGAGCACTGAGCACCCAGCACCCTGAGTACTGAGCATTCAGCACCCTGATCACAGAGCACCCAGCACCCTCAGCACTGAGCACCCAGCACCCTGAGCACTGAGCACCCAGCACCCTGAGTACTGAGCACCCTGAGTACTGAGCACCCAGCACCCTGAGTACTGAGCACCGAGCACCCTTAGCACTGAGCACCTAGCACCCTGAGTACTGAGCACCCAGCACCAAGAGTACTGAGCACCGAGCATCCTGAGCACTGAGCACCGAGCACCCCGAGTACTGAGCACCCAGCACCCTGAGCACTGAGCACCCAGCACCGTGAGTACTGAGCACCCAGCACCCTGAGTACTGAGCACCCAGCACCCTGAGCACTGAGCACAAAGCACGCTGAGTACTGAGCAATGAGCACCCTGAGTACTGAGCACCAAGGACCCTGAGCACTGAGCAGCCAGCACCCTGAGCACTGAGCACCCAGCACCCTGAGTACTGAGCACCCAGCACCCTGAGTACTGAGCACCGAGCACCCCGAGTACTGAGCACCCAGCACCCCGAGCACTGAGCGCCCAGCACCCTGAGCACTGAGAACCCAGCCCTCCAAGCACTGAGCACCCACTACCCTGAGTACTGAGTACTGAGCACCCTGAGTACTGAGCACCCAGCACCCTGAGCACTGAGCACCCAGCACCCTGAGTACTGAGCACCCAGCACCCTGAGTACTGAGCACCGAGCACCCCGAGTACTGAGCACCCAGCACCCCGAGCACTGAGCGCCCAGCACCCTGAGCACTGAGAACCCAGCCCTCCAAGCACTGAGCACCCACTACCCTGAGTACTGAGTACTGAGCACCCTGAGTACTGAGCACCCAGCACCCTGAGCACTGAGCACCCAGCACCCTGAGTACTGAGCACCCAGCAGCAAGAGTACTGAGCACCGAGCATCCTGAGCACTGAGCACCGAGCACCCCGAGCACTGAGCACCCAGCACCCTGAGTACTGAGCACCCAGCACCAAGAGTACTGAGCACCGAGCACCCCGAGCACTGAGCACCCAGCACCTTGAGTAATGAGCACCCAGCACCCCGAGTACTGAGCACCCAGCACCGTGAGTACTGAGCACCCAGCACCCTGAGCACTGAGCACCCTGAGGACTGAGCACCCAGCACCCTGAGTACTGAGCACTGAGCACCCCGAGCACTGAGCACCCAGCACCCTGAGCACTGAGCACCCAGCAACCCGAGCACTGAGCACCCAGCACCCTGAGTACTGAGCACCCTGAGTACTGAGCACCCAGCACCCCGAGCACTGAGCACCCAGCTCTCTGAGTACTGAGCACCCTGAGTACTGAGCACCCAGCACCCTGAGTACTGAGCACCCTGAGTACTGAGCACCCAGCACCCTGAGCACTGAGCACCCAGCACCCTGAGTACTGAGCAACCAGCACCCTGAGCACTGAGCACCCAGCACCCTGAGTACTGAGCACCCAGCACCCTGAGTACTTAGCACCCAGCACCCTGAGCACTGAGCACCCAGCACCCTGAGTACTGAGCACCGAGCACCGTGAGTACTGAGCACCCAGCACCCTGAGTACTGAGCACCCAGCACCCTGAGTACTGAGCACCCAGCACCCCGAGCACTGAGCACCCTGAGTACTGAGCACTAAGCACCCAGAGCGCTGAGCACCCAGCACCCCAAGCACGGAGGACCCAGGAAACCGAGCACTGAGTACTGAGCACCCAGCACCCTGAGTACTGAGCACCGAGCTCCCCGAGCACTGAGCACCCTGAGTACTGAGCACCCAGCACCCTGATCACAGAGCACCCAGCACCCTCAGCACTGAGCACCCAGCACCCCGAGCACTGAGCACCCAGCACCCTGAGTACTGAGCACGAAGCACCCTGAGTACTGAGCACCGAGCACTCCGAGCACTGAGCACCCAGCACCCTGAGCACTGAGCACCCAGCACCCTGAGTACTGAGCACCCAGCACCCTGAGTACTGAGCACCCAGCACCCTGAGCAATGAGCACCCAGCACCCTGAGTACTGAGCACCCAGCACCCTGATCACAGAGCACCCAGCACCCTCAGCACTGAGCACCCAGCACCCCCGAGCACTGAGCACCCAGCACCCTGAGTACTGAGCACCCTGAGTACTGAGCACCCAGCACCCTGAGCACTGAGCACCCAGCACCCTGAGTACTGAGCACCGAGCACCCTGAGCACTGAGCACCCAGCACCCTGAGTACTGAGCACCCAGCAGCAAGAGTACTGAGCACCGAGCATCCTGAGCACTGAGCACCGAGCACCCCGAGCACTGAGCACCCAGCACCGTGAGTACTGAGCACCCAGCACCAAGAGTACTGAGCACCGAGCACCCCGAGCGCTGAGCACCCAGCACCCTGAGTAATGAGCACCCAGCACCCCGAGTACTGAGCGCCCAGCACCGTGAGTACTGAGCACCCAGCACCCTGAGTACTGAGCACCCAGCACCCTGAGCACTGAGCACAAAGCACGCTGAGTACTGAGCACTGAGCACCCTGAGTACTGAGCACCAAGGACCCTGAGCACTGAGCACCCAGCACGCTGAGTACTGAGCGCTGAGCACCCTGAGTACTGAGCACCGAGCACCCTGAGTACTGAGCACCCAGCACCCTGAGCACTGAGCAGCCAGCACCCTGAGCACTGAGCACCCAGCACCCTGAGTACTGAGCACCCAGCACCCTGAGTACTGAGCACCCTGAGTACTGAGCACCCAGCACACTGAGTACTGAGCACCCCTGAGTACTGAGCACCCAGCACACTGAGTACTGAGCACCCTGAGTACTGAGCACCCAACACCCTGAGCACTGAGCACCCAGCACCCTGAGTACTGAGCACCCAGCACCCTGAGCACTGAGCACCCAGCACCCTGAGTACTGAGCTCCCAGCACCCTGAGTACTTAGCACC
The DNA here is from genome assembly GCF_018167655.1 of Microtus oregoni. Taxonomy (NCBI): domain Eukaryota; kingdom Metazoa; phylum Chordata; class Mammalia; order Rodentia; family Cricetidae; genus Microtus; species Microtus oregoni. The sequence continues at coordinate 69,061 of NW_024543890.1, forward strand.
CCAGCACCCTGAGCACTGAGCACCCAGCACCCTGAGTACTGAGCACTGAGCACCCTGAGCACTGAGCACCCAGCAACCTGAGTACTGAGCACCCAGCACCCTGAGTACTGAGCACCCAGCACCCAGAGCACTGAGCACCCTGAGTTCTGAGCACTAAGCACCCAGAGCGCTGAGCACCCAGCACCCCAAGCACGGAGCACCCAGGACCCCGAGCACTGAGTACTGAGCACCCAGCACCCTGAGTACTGAGCACCGAGCTCCCCGAGCACTGAGCACCCTGAGTACTGAGCACCCAGCACCCCCGATCACAGAGCACCCAGCACCCTCAGCACTGAGCACCCAGCACCACGAGCACTGAGCACCCAGCACCCTGAGTACTGAGCACCCTGAGGACTGAGCACCGATCACCCTGAGCACTGAGCACCCAGCACCCTGAGTACTGAGCACCCAGCACCCTGAGGTACTGAGCACCGAGCACTCCGAGCACTGAGCACCCAGCACCCTGAGCACTGAGCACCCAGCACCCTGAGTACTGAGCACCCAGCACTCTGAGTACTGAGCACCCAGCACCCTGAGCACTGAGCACCCAGCACCCTGAGTACTGAGCACCCAGCACCCCTGAGTACTGAGCACCCCAGCACCCTGAGTACTGAGCACCCGAGCACCCCGAGTACTGAACACCCAGCACCCCGAGAATGAGCACCCAGCAACCTGAGTACTGAGCACAGAGCACCCAGAGTACTGAGCACCCAGCACGCTGAGCACTGAGCACCCAGCACCCCCGAGTACTGAGCAAACAGCACCCCGAGCACTGAGCACCCAGCACCCCGAGAATTAGCACCCAGCACCCTGAGTACTGAGCACCCAGCACCCTGAGCACTGAGCACCCAGCACCCCGAGTACTGAGCAAACAGCACCCCCGAGCACTGAGCACCCAGCACCCCGAGAATTAGCACCCAGCACCTCGTGCACTGAGCACCCTGAGTACTGAGCACCCAGCACCCTGAGTACTGAGCACCGAGCTCCCCGAGCACTGAGCACCCTGAGTACTGAGCACCCCAGCACCCCGAAGACAGAGCACCCAGCACCCTCAGCACTGAGCACGCAGCACCCCGAGCACTGAGCACCCAGCACCCTGAGTACTGAGCACCCTGAGGACTGAGCACCGATAACCCTGAGCACTGAGCACCCAGCACCCTGAGTACTGAGCACCCAGCACCCTGAGTACTGAGCACCGAGCACCCCGAGCACTGAGCACCCAGCACCCTGAGTACTGAGCACCCAGCACCCTGAGCACTGAGCACCCAGCACCCTTAGCACTGAGCACCCAGCACCCTGAGCACTGAGCACCCAGCACCCTGAAGTACTGAGCACCCAACGTACTGCGCACCGAGCACCCCTAGCACTGAGCACCCAGCACCCTGAGTAGTGAGCACCCAGCACCCTGAGTACTGAGCACCCAGCACCCCGATCCACTGAGCACCCAGCACCCCCGAGCACTGAGCACTGAGCACCCTGAGTACTGAGCACTGAGCACCCTTAGTACTGAGCACCGAGCACCCCGAGCACTGAGCAGCCAGCACCTTGAGTACTGAGCACCGAGCACCCCCGAGCACTGAGCACCCAGCACCCTGAGTCCTGAGCACCCCAGCACCCTGAGCACTGAGCACCCAGCACCCCGAGCACTGAGCACCCAGCACCCTGAGTACTGAGCACCCAGCACCCTGAGTACTGAGCACCCAGTACCCCCCAGCACTGAGCACCCAGCACCCTGAGCACTGAGCACCCAGCACCCTGAGTACTGAGCAAAACAGCACCCCGAGCACTGAGCACCCAGCACCCTGAGTACTGAGCACTCAGCAGCCTGAGTACTGAGCACCGAGCACCCCCGAGCACTGAGCACCCAGCACCCTGAGCACTGAGCACACTGAGGACTGAGCACCCAGCACCCTGAGTACTGAGCACCCAGCACCCTGAGTACTGAGCACCCAGCATACTGAGTACTGAGCACCGATCACCCTGAGCACTGAGCACCCAGCACCCCGAGCACTGAGCACCCAGCACCCTGAGTACTGAGCACCCTGAGTATTGAGCACCCAGCACCCCGAGCACTGAGCGCCCAGCACCCCGAGTACTGAGCACCCTGAGCACTGAGCACCCAGCACCCTGAGTACTGAGCACCCAGCAAACTGAGCACAGAGCACCCAGCACCCTGAGTACTGAGCACCCAGCACCCTGAGCACTGAGCACCCAGCACCCTGAGTACTGAGCACCCAGCACCCTGAGTACTTAGCACCGAGCACCCTGAGTACTGAGCACCCAGCACCCTGAGTACTGAGCACCCAGCACCCTGAGTACTGAGCACCGAGCACCCCGAGTACTGAGCACCCAGCACCCTGAGCACTGAGAACCCAGCACCCTGAGCACTGAGCACCCAGCACCAGAAGCACTGAGCACCCAGCACCCTGAGCACTGAGCACTCAGCACCCTGAGCACTGAGCACCCAGCACCCTGAGCACTGAGCACCCAGCACCCTGAGTACTGAGCACCCAGCACCCTGAGCACTGAGCACCCAGCACCCTGAGTACTGAGCACCCAGCACCCTGAGTACTTAGCACCCAGCACACTGAGCACTGAGCACCCCAGAACCCTGAGTACTGAGCACCGAGCACCCTGAGTACTGAGCACCCAGCACCCTGAGTACTGAGCACCCAGCACCCCTGAGTACTGAGCACCGAGCATCCGGAGTACTGAGCACCCTGCACCCCAAGCACTGAGCACCCAGCACCCTGAGCACTGAGCACCCTGAGTACTGAGCACCCAGCACCCTGAGCACTGAGCACCCAGCACCCTGAGTACTGAGCACCCAGCACCAAGATTACTGAGCACCGAGCATCCTGAGCACTGAGCACCGAGCACCCCGAGCACTGAGCACCCAGCACCCTGAGCACTGAGCACCCAGCACCCTGAGTACTGAGCACCGAGCACCCCCGAGGACTGAGCACCCAGCACCCTGAGTACTGAGCACCCAGCACCAAGAGTACTGAGCACCGAGCATCCTGAGCACTGAGCACCGAGCACCCCGAGCACTGAGCACCCAGCACCCTGAGTACTGAGCACCCAGCACCCTGAGTACTGAGCACCGAGCACCCCGAGTACTGACCACCCAGCACCCTGAGCACTGAGCACACCAGCACCCTGAGTACTGAGCACCCAGCACCCTGAGTACTGAGCACCCAGCACCCAGAGCACTGAGCACCCCTGAGTTCTGAGCACTAAGCACCCAGAGCGCTGAGCACCCAGCACCCCAAGCACGGAGCACCCAGGACCCCGAGCACTGAGTACTGAGCACCCAGCCACCCTGAGTACTGAGCACCGAGCTCCCCGAGCACTGAGCACCCTGAGTACTGAGCACCCAGGACCCCGATCACAGAGCACCCAGCACCCTCAGCACTGAGCACCCAGCACCACGAGCACTGAGCACCCAGCACCCTGAGTACTGAGCACCCTGAGGACTGAGCACCGATCACCCCTGAGCACTGAGGCACCCAGCACCCTGAGTACTGAGCACCCAGCACCCTGAGTACTGAGCACCGAGCACCTCCCGAACACTGAGCACCCAGCACCCTGAGCACTGAGCACCCAGCACCCTGAGTACTGAGCACCCAGCACCCTGAGTACTGAGCACCCAGCACCCTGAGCACTGAGCACCCAGCACCCCTGAGTACTGAGCACCCAGCACCCTGAGTACTGAGCACCCAGCACCCTGAGTACTGAGCACCGAGCACCCCGAGTACTGAACACCCAGCACCCCTAGAATGAGCACCCAGCAGCCTGAGTACTGAGCACAGAGCACACAGAGTACTGAGCACCCAGCACGCTGAGCACTGAGCACCCAGCACCCCGAGGATTAGCACCCAGCACCCTGAGTACTGAGCACACCCAGCACCCTGAGTACTGAGCACCCAGCACCTCGTGCACTGAGCACCCTGAGTACTGAGCACCCAGCACCCTGAGCACTGAGCACACTGAGGACTGAGCACCCAGCACCCTGAGTACTGAGCACCCCAGCACCCTGAGTACTGAGCACCCAGCATACTGAGTACTGAGCACCGATCACCCTGAGCACTGAGCACCCAGCACCCCGAGCACTGAGCACCCAGCACCCTGAGTACTGAGCACCCTGAGTATTGAGCACCCAGCACCCCGAGCACTGAGCGCCAGCACCCCGAGTACTGAGCACCCTGAGCACTGAGCACCCAGCACCCTGAGTACTGAGCACCCAGCAAACTGAGCACAGAGCACCCAGCACCCTGAGTACTGAGCACCCAGCACCCCTGAGCACTGAGCACCCAGCACCCTGAGTACTGAGCACCCAGCACCCTGAGTACTTAGCACCGAGCACCCCTGAGTACTGAGCACCCAGCACCCTGAGTACTGAGCACCCAGCACCCTGAGTACTGAGCACCGAGCACCCCCGAGTACTGAGCACCCAGCACCCTGAGCACTGAGAACCCAGCACCCTGAGCACTGAGCACCCAGCACCAGAAGCACTGAGCACCCAGCACCCTGAGCACTGAGCACTCAGCACCCTGAGCACTGAGCAACCCAGCACCCTGAGCACTGAGCACCCAGCACCCTGAGTACTGAGCACCCAGCACCCTGAGCACTGAGCACCCAGCACCCTGAGTACTGAGCACCCAAGCACCCTGAGTACTTAGCACCCAGCACACTGAGCACTGAGCACCCAGAACCCTGAGTACTGAGCACCGAGCACCCTGAGTACTGAGCACCCAGCACCCTGAGTACTGAGCACCCAGCACCCTGAGTACTGAGCACCGAGCATCCGGAGTACTGAGCACCCTGCACCCCAAGCACTGAGCACATAGCACCCTGAGCACTGAGCACCCTGAGTACTGAGCACCCAGCACCCTGAGCACTGAGCACCCAGCACCCCTGAGTACTGAGCACCCAGCACCAAGATTACTGAGCACCGAGCATCCTGAGCACTGAGCACCGAGCACCCCGAGCACTGAGCACCCAGCACCCTGAGCACTGAGCACCCAGCACCCTGAGTACTGAGCACCGAGCACCCCGAGGACTGAGCACCCAGCACCCTGAGTACTGAGCACCCAGCACCAAGAGTACTGAGCACCGAGCATCCTGAGCACTGAGCACCGAGCACCCCGAGCACTGAGCACCCAGCACCCCTGAGTACTGAGCACCCAGCACCCTGAGTACTGAGCACCGAGCACCCCGAGGTACTGACCACCCAGCACCCTGAGCACTGAGCACCCAGCACCCCTGAGTACTGAGCACCCAGCACCCTGAGTACTGAGCACCCAGCACCCAGAGCACTGAGCACCCCTGAGTTCTGAGCACTAAGCACCCAGAGCGCTGAGCACCCAGCACCCCAAGCACGGAGCACCCAGGACCCCCGAGCACTGAGTACTGAGCACCCAGCACCCTGAGTACTGAGCACCGAGCTCCCCGAGCACTGAGCACCCTGAGTACTGAGCACCCAGGACCCCGATCACAGAGCACCCAGCACCCCTCAGCACTGAGCACCCAGCACCACGAGCACTGAGCACCCAGCACCCTGAGTACTGAGCACCCTGAGGACTGAGCACCGATCACCCTGAGCACTGAGCACCCAGCACCCTGAGTACTGAGCACCCAGCACCCTGAGTACTGAGCACCGAGCACTCCGAACACTGAGCACCCAGCACCCTGAGCACTGAGCACCCAGCACCCTGAGTAGTGAGCACCCAGCACCCTGAGTACTGAGCACCCAGCACCCTGAGCACTGAGCACCCAGCACCCTGAGTACTGAGCACCCAGCACCCTGAGTACTGAGCACCCAGCACCCTGAGTACTGAGCACCGAGCACCCCGAGTACTGAACACCCAGCACCCCCTAGAATGAGCACCCAGCAGCCTGAGTACTGAGCACAGAGCACACAGAGTACTGAGCACCCAGCACGCTGAGCACTGAGCACCCAGCACCCCGAGGATTAGCACCCAGCACCCTGAGTACTGAGCACCCAGCACCCTGAGTACTGAGCACCCAGCACCTCGTGCACTGAGCACCCTGAGTACTGAGCACCCAGCACCCTGAGTACTGAGCACCGAGCTCCCCGAGCACTGAGCACCCTGAGTACTGAGCACCCAGCACTCCGATGACAGAGCACCCAGCACCCTCAGCACTGAGCACGCAGCACCCCGAGCACTGAGCACCCAGCACCCTGAGTACTGAGCACCCTGAGGACTGAGCACCGATAACCCCTGAGCACTGAGCACCCAGCACCCTGAGTACTGAGCACCCAGCAACCCTGAGTACTGAGCACCGAGCACCCCCGAGCACTGAGCACCCAGCACCCTGAGTACTGAGCACCCAGCACCCTGAGCACTGAGCACCCCAGGACCCTTAGCACTGAGCACCCCAGCACCCCTGAGCACTGAGCACCCAGCACCCTGAGTACTGAGCACCCAACGTACTGAGCACCGAGCACCCCTAGCACTGAGCACCCAGCACCCTGAGTAGTGAGCACCCAGCACCCTGAGTACTGAGCACCCAGCACCCCGAGCACTGAGCACCCAGCACCCCCGAGCACTGAGCACTGAGCACCCTGAGTACTGAGCACTGAGCACCCTTAGTACTGAGCACCGAGCACCCCCGAGCACTGAGCAGCCAGCACCTTGAGTACTGAGCACCGAGCACCCCGAGCACTGAGCACCCAGCACCCTGAGTCCTGAGCACCCAGCACCCTGAGCACTGAGCACCCAGCACCCCGAGCACTGAGCACCCAGCACCCTGAGTACTGAGCACCCCAGCACCCCTGAGTACTGAGCACCCAGTACCCCCGAGCACTGAGCACCCAGCACCCTGAGCACTGAGCACCCAGCACCCTGAGTAACTGAGCACCCAGCAGCCCGAGCACTGAGCACCCAGCACCCTGAGTACTGAGCACTCAGCAGCCTGAGTACTGAGCACCGAGCACCCCCGAGCACTGAGCACCCAGCACCCTGAGCACTGAGCACACTGAGGACTGAGCACCCAGCACCCTGAGTACTGAGCACCCAGCACCCTGAGTACTGAGCACCCAGCATACTGAG
>NW_024543891.1:0-75584 GCF_018167655.1 Microtus oregoni
CTGGGTGCTCAGTGCTCAGGGTGCTGGGTGCTCAGTACTCAGGGTGCTGGGTGCTCAGTGCTCGGGGTTCTCGGTGCTCAGTACTCAAGGTGCTGGGTGCTCAGTGCTCACGGTGCTGGGTGCTCAGTCCTCGGGGTGCTCGGAGCTCAGTGCTCAGGGTGCTGGGTGCTCAGTACTCAGGGTGCTCGGTGCTCAGTACTAAGGGTGCTCAGTGCTCAGTACTCAGGGTGCTCAGTGCTCAGTACTCGGGGTGCTGGGTGCTCAGTGCTCGGGGTGCTGGGTGCTCAGTACTGAGGGTGCTGGGTGCTCAGTGCTCAGGGTGCTGGGGTGCTCAGTGCTCAGGGTGCTGGGTGCTCAGTACTCAGTGCTCAGGATGCTGGGTGCTCAGTGCTCAGGGTGCTCAGTGCTCAGTGCTCAGTACTCAGGGTGCTGGGTGCTCAGTACTCAGGGTGCTGGGTGCTCAGTGCTCGGGGTGTTCGGTGCTCAGTACTCAGGGGGCTGGGTGCTCAGTGCTGGGTGCTCAGTGCTCGGGGGTGCTGGGTGCTCAGTGCTGGGTGCTCAGTGCTCGGGGTGCTGGGTGCTCAGTACTCAGGGTGCTGGGTGCTCAGTGCTGGGTGCTCAGTGCTCGGGGTGCTGGGTGCTCAGTGCTCGGGGTGCTGGGTGCTCAGTACTCAGGGTGCTCGGTGCTCAGTACTCAGGGTGCTGGGTGCTCAGTGCTCGGGGTGCTGGGTGCTCAGTACTCAGGGTGCTGGGTGCTCAGTGCTCGGGGTGCTCGATGCTCAGTACGTTGGGTGCTCAGTACTCAGGGTGCTGGGTGCTCAGTACTCAGGGTGCTGGGTGCTCAGTGCTCGGGGGCTGGGTGCTCAGTGCTCAGGGTGCTGGGTGCTCAGTACTTAGGGTGCTGTGTGCTCAGTGCTCGGGGTGCTCGGTGCTCAGTACTCAAGGTGCTGGGTGCTCAGTGCTCACGGGTGCTGGGTGCTCAGTCCTCGGGGGTGCTCCGTGCTCAGTGCTCAGGGGTACTGGTTTGCTCAGTACTCAGGTGTGCTCGGTGCTCAGTACTAAGGGTGCTCAGTGCTCAGTACTCAGGGTGCTCAGTGCTCAGTGCTCGGGGTGCTGGGTGCTCAGTGCTCAGGGTGCTCAGTGCTCAGTGCTCAGTACTCAGGGTGCTGGGTGCTCAGTACTCAGGGTGCTGGGTGCTCATTGCTCAGTGCTCAGTACTCAGGGTGCTGGGTGCTCAGTACTCAGCGTGCTGGGTGCTCAGTACTCAGGGTGCTGGGTGCTCAGTACTCAGGGTGCTGGGTGCTCAGTGCTCGGGGTGCTTGGTGCTCAGTGCTCAGGGTGCTGGCTGCTCAGTACTCAGGGTGCTGGGTGCTCAGTACTCAGGGTGCTCGGTGCTCAGTACTCAGGGTGCTCAGTGCTCAGTACTCAGCGTGCTGGATGCTCAGTGCTCAGGGTCCTTGGTGCTCAGTACTCAGGGTGCTCAGTGCTCAGTACTCAGCGTGCTTTGTGCTCAGTGCTCACGGTGCTGGGTGCTCAGTACTCAGGGTGCTGGGTGCTCAGTACTCACGGTGCTGGGTGCTCAGTACTCGGGGTGCTGGGTGCTCATTACTCAGGGTGCTGGGTGCTCAGTGCTCGGGGTGCTCGGTGCTCAGTACTCTTGGTGCTGGGTGCTCAGTATTCAGGGTGCTGGGTGCTCAGTGCTCGGGGTGCTCGGGCTCAGTGCTCAGGATGCTCGGTGCTCAGTACTCTTGGTGCTTGGTGCTCAGTACTCAGGGTGCTGGGTGCTCAGTGCTCAGGGTGCTCGGTGCTCAGTACTCAGGGTGCTGGGTGCTCAGTGCTTGGGGTGCTGGGTGCTCAGTGCTCAGGGTGCTGGGCGCTCAGTGCTCGGGGTGCTTTGTGCTCAGTACTCGGGTGTGCTCGGTGCTCAGTACTCAGGGTGCTGGGTGTTCAGTACTCAGGGTGCTGGGTGCTCAGTTCTCAGGGTGCTGGGTGCTCAGTACTCAGGGGTGCTGGGTGCTCAGTACTCAGGGAGCTGGGTGCTCAGTGCTCAGGGTGCTGGGTGCTCAGTACTCAGGGTGCTGGGGTGCTCAGTACTCAGGGTGCTGGGTGCTCAGTGCTCAGGGTGCTGGGTGCTCAGTGCTCGGGTTGCTCGGTGCTCAGTACGCAGGGTGCTGTGTGCTCAGTACTCAGGGTGCTGGGTGCTCATTGCTCAGGGTGAACGGTGCTCAGTCCTCAGGGTGCTCAGTACTCAGGGTGCTGGGGTGCTCAGTGCTCGGGGTGCTGGGTGCTCAGTGCTGAGGGTGCTGGGTGCTCTGTGATTGGGGTCCGGGGTGCTCAGTACTCAGGGTGCTCAGTGCTCGGGGAGCTCGGTGCTCAGTAATCAGGGTGGTGGGTGCTCAGAAATCAGTGCTCTTGGTACTGGGTGCTCCGTGCTTGGGGTGCTGGGTGCTCAGCGCTCTGGGTGCTTAGTGCTCAGTTCTCAGGGTGCTGGGTGCTCAGTTCTCGGGGTGCTCGTTGCTCAGTACTCAGGGTGCTGCGTGCTCAGTACTCAGGGGCTTGGTGCTCAGTACTCAGGGTGCTGGGTGCTCAGTGCTCAGGGTGCTGGCTGCTAAGTACTCAGGGTGCTGGGTGCTCAGTACTCAGGGTGCTGGGTGCTCAGTGCTCAGGGTGCTGGGTACTCAGTACTCAGGGTGCTGGGTGCTCAGTGCTCAGGGTGCTGGGTGCTCAGTACTCAGGGTGCTCAGTACTCAGGGTGCTGGGTGCTCAGTACTCAGGGTGCTCAGTACTCAGGGTGCTGGGTGCTCAGTGATCGGGGTGCTGGGTGCTCAGTACTCAGGGTGCTCAGTACTCAGGGTGCTGGGTGCTCAGTGCTCGGGTTGCTGGGTGATCAGTGCTCAGGTTGATCGGTGCTCAGTACTCAGGATGCTGGGTGCTCAGTACTCAGGGTGCTGGGTGCTCAGTCCTCAGGGTGCTCAGTGCTCAGGGTGCTGGGTGCTCGGTGCTCAGTGTGCTCAGTGCTCAGTACTCAGGGTGCTGGGTGCTCATTACTCAGGGTGCTGGGTGCTCAGTGCTCGGGGTGCTGGGTGCTCAGTACTCAGGGTGCTGGGTGCTCAGTGCTCAGGGTGCTGGGTGCTCAGTGCTCGGAGTGCTGGGTGCTCAGTACTCAGGGTGCTGGGTGCTCAGTGCTCAGGGTGCTGGGTGCTCAGTACTCAGGGTGCTCAGTACTCAGGGTGCTGGGTGCTCAGTACTCGGGGTGCTCGGTGCTCAGTACTCAGGGTGCTGGGTGCTCAGTACTCAGGGTGCTGGGTGCTCAGTACTCAGGGTGCTCGGTGCTCAGTACTCAGCGTGCTTTGTGCTCAGTGCTCACGGTGCTGGGTGCTCAGTACTCAGGGTGCTGGGTGCTCAGTACTCACGGTGCTGGGTGCTCAGTACTCGGGGTGCTGGGTGCTCATTACTCAGGGTGCTGGGTGCTCAGTGCTCGGGGTGCTCGGTGCTCAGTACTCTTGGTGCTGGGTGCTCAGTATTCAGGGTGCTGGGTGCTCAGTGCTCGGGGTGCTCGGTGCTCAGTGCTCAGGATGCTCGGTGCTCAGTACTCTTGGTGCTTGGTGCTCAGTACTCAGGGTGCTGGGTGCTCAGTGCTCAGGGTGCTCGGTGCTCAGTACTCAGGGTGCTGGGTGCTCAGTGCTTGGGGTGCTGGGTGCTCAGTGCTCAGGGTGCTGGGCGCTCAGTGCTCGGGGTGCTTTGTGCTCAGTACTCGGGGTGCTCGGTGCTCAGTACTCAGGGTGCTGGGTGTTCAGTACTCAGGGTGCTGGGTGCTCAGTTCTCAGGGTGCTGGGTGCTCAGTACTCAGGGTGCTGGGTGCTCAGTACTCAGGGAGCTGGGTGCTCAGTGCTCAGGGTGCTGGGTGCTCAGTACTCAGGGTGCTGGGTGCTCAGTACTCAGGGTGCTGGGTGCTCAGTGCTCAGGGTGCTGGGTGCTCAGTGCTCGGGTTGCTCGGTGCTCAGTACGCAGGGTGCTGTGTGCTCAGTACTCAGGGTGCTGGGTGCTCATTGCTCAGGGTGAACGGTGCTCAGTCCTCAGGGTGCTCAGTACTCAGGGTGCTGGGTGCTCAGTGCTCGGGGGTGCTGGGTGCTCAGTGCTGAGGGTGCTGGGTGCTCTGTGATTGGGGTCCGGGGTGCTCAGTACTCAGGGTGCTCAGTGCTCGGGGAGCTCGGTGCTCAGTAATCAGGGTGGTGGGTGCTCAGAAATCAGTGCTCTTGGTACTGGGTGCTCCGTGCTTGGGGTGCTGGTGCTCAGCGCTCTGGGTGCTTAGTGCTCAGTTCTCAGGGTGCTGGGTGCTCAGTTCTCGGGGTGCTCGTTGCTCAGTACTCAGGGTGCTGCGTGCTCAGTACTCAGGGTGCTTGGTGCTCAGTACTCAGGGTGCTGGGTGCTCAGTGCTCAGGGTGCTGGCTGCTAAGTACTCAGGGTGCTGGGTGCTCAGTACTCAGGGTGCTGGGTGCTCAGTGCTCAGGGTGCTGGGTACTCAGTACTCAGGGTGCTGGGTGCTCAGTGCTCAGGGTGCTGGGTGCTCAGTACTCAGGGTGCTCAGTACTCAGGGTGCTGGGTGCTCAGTACTCAGGGTGCTCAGTACTCAGGGTGCTGGGTGCTCAGTGATCGGGGTGCTGGGTGCTCAGTACTCAGGGTGCTCAGTACTCAGGGTGCTGGGTGCTCAGTGCTCGGGTTGCTGGGTGATCAGTGCTCAGGTTGATCGGTGCTCAGTACTCAGGATGCTGGGTGCTCAGTACTCAGGGTGCTGGGTGCTCAGTCCTCAGGGTGCTCAGTGCTCAGGGTGCTGGGTGCTCGGTGCTCAGTGTGCTCAGTGCTCAGTACTCAGGGTGCTGGGTGCTCATTACTCAGGGTGCTGGGTGCTCAGTGCTCGGGGTGCTGGGTGCTCAGTACTCAGGGTGCTGGGTGCTCAGTGCTCAGGGTGCTGGGTGCTCAGTGCTCGGAGTGCTGGGTGCTCAGTACTCAGGGTGCTGGGTGCTCAGTGCTCAGGGTGCTGGGTGCTCAGTACTCAGGGTGCTCAGTACTCAGGGTGCTGGGTGCTCAGTACTCGGGGTGCTCGGTGCTCAGTACTCAGGGTGCTGGGTGCTCAGTACTCAGGGTGCTGGGTGCTCAGTACTCAGGGTGCTCGGTGCTCAGTACTCAGGGTGCTGGGTGCTCAGTGCTCAGCGTGCTGGGTGCTAAGTACTCAGGGTGCTGGGTGCTCAGTACTCAGGGTGCTGGGTACTCAGTGCTCAGGGTGCTGGGTGCTCAGTACTCAGGGTGCTGGGTGCTCAGTGCTCAGGGTGCTGGGTGCTCAGTACTCAGGGTGCTCAGTACTCAGGGTGCTGGGTGCTCAGTACTCAGGGTGCTCAGTACTCAGGGTGCTGGGTGCTCAGTGCTCGGGTTGCTGGGTGCTCAGTACTCAGGGTGCTCAGTACTCAGGGTGCTGGGTGCTCAGTGCTCGGGTTGCTGGGTGCTCAGTGCTCAGGTTGATCGGTGCTCAGTACTCAGGATGCTGGGTGCTCAGTACACAGGGTGCTGGGTGCTCAGTCCTCAGGGTGCTCAGTGCTCAGGGTGCTGGGTGCTCAGTGCTCGGGGTGCTCGGTGCTCAGTACTCAGGCTGCTGAGTGCTCAGTACTCAGGGTGCTGGGTGCTCAGTACTCAGGGTGCTGGGTGCTCAGTGCTCGGGGTGCTGGGTGCTCAGTGCTCAGGGAGTTGGCTGCTCAGTGCTCAGTGTGCTGGGTGCTCAGTACTCAGGGTGCTCGGTGCTCAGTACTCAGGGTGCTCAGCACTCAGTACTCAGCACGCTGGGTGCTCAGTGCTCAGGGTCCTTGGTGCTCAGTACTCAGGGTGCTCAGTACTCAGCGTGCTTTGTGCTCAGTGCTCAGGGTGCTCGGTGCTCAGTACTCAGGGTGCTGGGTGCTCAGTGTTCAGGGTGCTGGGTGCTCAGTGCTCGGAATGCTGGGTGCTCAGTACTCAGGGTGCTGGGTGCTCAGTACTCAGGGTGCTCAGTACTCAGCGTGCTTTGTGCTCAGTGCTCAGGGTGCTCGGTGCTCATTACTCAGGGTGCTGGGTGCTCAGTGCTCGGGGTGCTGGGTGCTCAGTACTCAGGGTGCTCGGTGCTCAGTACTCAGGGTGCTCAGCACTCAGTACTCAGCACGCTGGGTGCTCAGTGCTCAGGGTCCTTGGTGCTCAGTACTCAGGGTGCTCAGTACTCAGCGTGCTTTGTGCTCAGTGCTCAGTGTGCTGGGTGCTCAGTACTCAGGGTGCTCGGTGCTCAGTACTCAGGGTGCTCAGCACTCAGTACTCAGCACGCTGGGTGCTCAGTGCTCAGGGTCCTTGGTGCTCAGTACTCAGGGTGCTCAGTACTCAGCGTGCTTTGTGCTCAGTGCTCAGGGTGCTCGGTGCTCATTACTCAGGGTGCTGGGTGCTCAGTGCTCGGGGTGCTGGGTGCTCAGTACTCAGGGTGATGGGTGCTCAGTGTTCAGGGTGCTGGGTGCTCAGTGCTCGGAATGCTGGGTGCTCAGTACTCAGGGTGCTGGGTGCTCAGTACTCAGGGTGCTGGGTGCTCAGTGCTCGGGGTGCTGGGTGCTCAGTGCTCAGGGTGCTGGGTGCTCAGTACTTAGGGTGCTGGGTGCTCAGTGCTCGGGGTGATCGATGCTCAGTACTAAGGGTGCTCAGTGCTCAGTACTCAGGGTGCTCAGTGCTCAGTGCTCGGGGTGCTGGGTGCTCAGTGCTCGGGGTGCTGGGTGCTCAGTACTCAGGGTGCTGGGTGCTCAGTGCTCAGGGTGCTGGGTGCTCAGTGCTTAGGGTGCTGTGTGCTCAGTACTCAGTGCTCAGGATGCTGGGTGCTCAGTGCTCAGGGTGCTCAGTGCTCAGTGCTCAGTACTCAGGGTGCTGGGTGCTCAGTACTCGGGGTGCTGGGTGCTCAGTGCTCGGGGTGTTCGGTGCTCAGTACTCAGGGTGCTTTGTGCTCAGTGCTGGGTGCTCAGTGCTTGGGGTGCTGGGTGCTCAGTGCTGGGTGCTCAGTGCTCGGGGTGCTGGGTGCTCAGTGCTCGGGGTGCTGGGTGCTCAGTACTCAGGGTGCTGGGTGCTCAATGCTCGGGGTGCTCGGTGCTCAGTACTCAGGGTGCTGGGTGCTCAGTACTCAGGGTGCTGGGTGCTCAGTGCTGGGTGCTCAGTGCTCGGGGTGCTGGGTGCTCAGTGCTCGGGGTGCTGGGTGCTCAGTACTCAGGGTGCTCGGTGCTCAGTACTCAGGGTGCTGGGTGCTCAGTGCTCGGGGTGCTGGGTGCTCAGTACTCAGGGTCCTGGGTGCTCAGTGCTCGGGGTGCTCGATGCTCAGTACGTTGGGTGCTCAGTACTCAGGGTGCTGGGTGCTCAGTGCTCAGGGACCTTGGTGCTCAGTACTTAGGGTGCTCAGTGCTCAGTACTCAGCGTGCTTTGTGCTCAGTGCTCAGGGTGCTGGGTGCTCAGTACTCAGGGTGCTGGGTGCTCAGTACTCACGGTGCTGGGTGCTCAGTACTCGGGGTGCTGGGTGCTCATTTCTCAGGGTGTTGGGTGCTCAGTGCTCGGGGTGCTCGGTGCTCAGTACTCTTGGTGCTGGGTGCTCAGTACTCAGGGTGCTGGATGCTCAGTGCTCGGGGTGCTCGGTGCTCAGTGTTCAGGATGCTCGGTGCTCAGTACTCTTGGTGCTGGGTGCTCTGTACTCAGGGTGCTCGGTGCTCAGTACTCAGGGTGCTGGGTGCTCAGTGCTCAGGGTTCTGGGTGCTAAGTACTCAGGGTGCTGGGTGCTCAGTACTCAGGGTGCTGGGTGCTCAGTGCTCAGGGTGCTGGGTGCTCAGTACTCAGGGTGCTCAGTACTCAGGGTGCTGGGTGCTCAGTGCTCGGGGTGCTGGGTGCTCAGTACTCAGGGTGCTCAGTACTCAGGGTGCTGGGTGCTCAGTGCTCGGGTTGCTGGGTGATCAGTGCTCAGGGTGATCGGTGCTCAGTACTCAGGATGCTGGGTTCTCAGTACTCAGGGTGCTGGGTGCTCAGTCCTCAGGGTGCTCAGTGCTCAGGGTGCTGGGTGCTCAGTGCTCAGGGTGCTCAGTGCTCAGTACTCAGGGTGCTGTGTGCTCATTACTCAGGGTGCTGGGTGCTCAGTGCTCGGGGTGCTGGGTGCTCAGTACTCAGGGTGATGGGTGCTCAGTGCTCAGGGTGCTGGGTGCTCAGTGCTCGGAATGCTGGGTGCTCAGTACTCAGGGTGCTGGGTGCTCAGTACTCAGGGTGCTGGGTGCTCAGTGCTCGGGGTGCTGGGTGCTCAGTGCTCAGGGTGCTGGGTGCTCAGTACTTAGGGTGCTGGGTGCTCAGTGCTCGGGGTTCTCGGTGCTCAGTACTCAAGTTGCTGGGTGCTCAGTGCTCACGGTGCTGGGTGCTCAGTCCTCGGGGTGCTCGGAGCTCAGTGCTCAGGGTGCTGGGTGCTCAGTACTCAGGGTGATCGGTGCTCAGTACTAAGGGTGCTCAGTGCTCAGTACTCAGGGTGCTCAGTGCTCAGTGCTCGGGGTGCTGGGTGCTCAGTGCTCGGGGTGCTGGGTGCTCAGTACTCAGGGTGCTGGGTGCTCAGTGCTCAGGGTGCTGGGTGCTCAGTGCTTAGGGTGCTGTGTGCTCAGTACTCAGTGCTCAGGATGCTGGGTGCTCAGTGCTCAGGGTGCTCAGTGCTCAGTGCTCAGTACTCAGGGTGCTGGGTGCTCAGTACTCGGGGTGCTGGGTGCTCAGTGCTCGGGGTGTTCGGTGCTCAGTACTCAGGGTGCTTTGTGCTCAGTGCTGGGTGCTCAGTGCTTGGGGTGCTGGGTGCTCAGTGCTGGGTGCTCAGTGCTCGGGGTGCTGGGTGCTCAGTGCTCGGGGTGCTGGGTGCTCAGTACTCAGGGTGCTGGGTGCTCAATGCTCGGGGTGCTCGGTGCTCAGTACTCAGGGTGCTGGGTGCTCAGTACTCAGGGTGCTGGGTGCTCAGTGCTGGGTGCTCAGTGCTCGGGGTGCTGGGTGCTCAGTGCTCGGGGTGCTGGGTGCTCAGTACTCAGGGTGCTCGGTGCTCAGTACTCAGGGTGCTGGGTGCTCAGTGCTCGGGGTGCTGGGTGCTCAGTACTCAGGGTCCTGGGTCCTCAGTGCTCGGGGTGCTCGATGCTCAGTACGTTGGGTGCTCAGTACTCAGGGTGCTGGGTGCTCAGTGCTCAGGGTGCTGGGTACTCAGTGCTCAGGGTGCTGGGTGCTCAGTGCTCGGGTTGCTGGGTGCTCAGTACTCAGGGTGCTCAGTACTCAGGGTGCTGGGTGCTCAGTGCTCGGGTTGCTGGGTGCTCAGTACTCAGGGTGCTCAGTACTCAGGGTGCTGGGTGCTCAGTGCTCGGGTTGCTGGGTGCTCAGTGCTCAGGTTGATCGGTGCTCAGTACTCAGGATGCTGGGTGCTCAGTACACAGGGTGCTGGGTGCTCAGTCCTCAGGGTGCTCAGTGCTCAGGGTGCTGGGTGCTCAGTGCTCGGGGTGCTCGGTGCTCAGTACTCAGGCTGCTGAGTGCTCAGTACTCAGGGTGCTGGGTGCTCAGTACTCAGGGTGCTGGGTGCTCAGTGCTCGGGGTGCTGGGTGCTCAGTGCTCAGGGTGCTGGCTGCTCAGTGCTCAGTGTGCTGGGTGCTCAGTACTCAGGGTGCTCGGTGCTCAGTACTCAGGGTGCTCAGCACTCAGTACTCAGCACGCTGGGTGCTCAGTGCTCAGGGTCCTTGGTGCTCAGTACTCAGGGTGCTCAGTACTCAGCGTGCTTTGTGCTCAGTGCTCAGGGTGCTCGGTGCTCAGTACTCAGGGTGCTGGGTGCTCAGTGCTCAGCGTGCTGGGTGCTAAGTACTCAGGGTGCTGGGTGCTCATTACTCAGGGTGCTGGTTGCTCAGTGCTCAGGGTGCTGGGTGCTCAGTACTCAGGGTGCTGGGTGCTCAGTGCTCAGGGTGCTGGGTGCTCAGTACTCAGGGTGCTCAGTACTCAGGGAGCTTCGTGCTCAGTACTCAGGGTGCTCAGTACTCAGGGTGCTGGGTGCTCAGTGCTCGGGGTGCTGGGGGCTCAGTACTCAGGGTGCTCAGTACTCAGGGTGCTGGGTGCTCAGTGCTCGGGTTGCTGGGTGCTCAGTGCTCAGGGTGATCGGTGCTCAGTACTCAGGATGCTGGGTGCTCAGTACTCAGGGTGCTGGGTGCTCAGTCCTCAGGGTGCTCAGTGCTGAGGGTGCTGGGTGCTCAGTGCTCGGGGTGCTCGGTGCTCGGTGCTCAGTACTCAGGGTGCTGAGTGCTCAGTACTCAGGGTGCTGGGTGCTCAGTACTCAGGGTGCTGGGTGCTCAGTGCTCGCGGTGCTGGGTGCTCAGTGCTCAGGTTGCTGGCTGCCCAGTGCTCAGGTTGCTGGGTGCTCAGTACTCAGGGTGCTCGGTGCTCAGTACTCAGGGTGCTCAGCGCTCAGTACTCAGCGTGCTGGGTGCTCAGTGCTCAGGGACCTTGGTGCTCAGTACTTAGGGTGCTCAGTGCTCAGTACTCAGCGTGCTTTGTGCTCAGTGCTCAGGGTGCTGGGTGCTCAGTACTCAGGGTGCTGGGTGCTCAGTACTCACGGTGCTGGGTGCTCAGTACTCGGGGTGCTGGGTGCTCATTTCTCAGGGTGTTGGGTGCTCAGTGCTCGGGGTGCTCGGTGCTCAGTACTCTTGGTGCTGGGTGCTCAGTACTCAGGGTGCTGGATGCTCAGTGCTCGGGGTGCTCGGTGCTCAGTGTTCAGGATGCTCGGTGCTCAGTACTCTTGGTGCTGTGTGCTCTGTACTCAGGGTGCTCGGTGCTCAGTACTCAGGGTGCTGGGTGCTCAGTGCTCAGGGTTCTGGGTGCTAAGTACTCAGGGTGCTGGGTGCTCAGTACTCAGGGTGCTGGGTGCTCAGTGCTCAGGGTGCTGGGTGCTCAGTACTCAGGGTGCTCAGTACTCAGGGTGCTGGGTGCTCAGTGCTCGGGGTGCTGGGTTCTCAGTACTCAGGGTGCTGGGTGCTCAGTCCTCAGGGTGCTCAGTGCTCAGGGTGCTGGGTGCTCAGTGCTCAGGGTGCTCAGTGCTCAGTACTCAGGGTGCTGTGTGCTCATTACTCAGGGTGCTGGGTGCTCAGTGCTCGGGGTGCTGGGTGCTCAGTACTCAGGGTGATGGGTGCTCAGTGTTCAGGGTGCTGGGTGCTCAGTGCTCGGAATGCTGGGTGCTCAGTACTCAGGGTGCTGGGTGCTCAGTACTCAGGGTGCTGGGTGCTCAGTGCTCGGGGTGCTGGGTGCTCAGTGCTCAGGGTGCTGGGTGCTCAGTACTTAGGGTGCTGGGTGCTCAGTGCTCGGGGAGATCGATGCTCAGTACTAAGGGTGCTCAGTGCTCAGTACTCAGGGTGCTCAGTGCTCAGTGCTCGGGGTGCTGGGTGCTCAGTGCTCGGGGTGCTGGGTGCTCAGTACTCAGGGTGCTGGGTGCTCAGTGCTCAGGGTGCTGGGTGCTCAGTGCTTAGGGTGCTGTGTGCTCAGTACTCAGTGCTCAGGATGCTGGGTGCTCAGTGCTCAGGGTGCTCAGTGCTCAGTGCTCAGTACTCAGGGTGCTGGGTGCTCAGTACTCGGGGTGCTGGGTGCTCAGTGCTCGGGGTGTTCGGTGCTCAGTACTCAGGGTGCTTTGTGCTCAGTGCTGGGTGCTCAGTGCTTGGGGTGCTGGGTGCTCAGTGCTGGGTGCTCAGTGCTCGGGGTGCTGGGTGCTCAGTGCTCGGGGTGCTGGGTGCTCAGTACTCAGGGTGCTGGGTGCTCAATGCTCGGGGTGCTCGGTGCTCAGTACTCAGGGTGCTGGGTGCTCAGTACTCAGGGTGCTGGGTGCTCAGTGCTGGGTGCTCAGTGCTCGGGGTGCTGGGTGCTCAGTGCTCGGGGTGCTGGGTGCTCAGTACTCAGGGTGCTCGGTGCTCAGTACTCAGGGTGCTGGGTGCTCAGTGCTCGGGGTGCTGGGTGCTCAGTACTCAGGGTCCTGGGTGCTCAGTGCTCGGGGTGCTCGATGCTCAGTACGTTGGGTGCTCAGTACTCAGGGTGCTGGGTGCTCAGTGCTCAGGGACCTTGGTGCTCAGTACTTAGGGTGCTCAGTGCTCAGTACTCAGCGTGCTTTGTGCTCAGTGCTCAGGGTGCTGGGTGCTCAGTACTCAGGGTGCTGGGTGCTCAGTACTCACGGTGCTGGGTGCTCAGTACTCGGGGTGCTGGGTGCTCATTTCTCAGGGTGTTGGGTGCTCAGTGCTCGGGGTGCTCGGTGCTCAGTACTCTTGGTGCTGGGTGCTCAGTACTCAGGGTGCTGGATGCTCAGTGCTCGGGGTGCTCGGTGCTCAGTGTTCAGGATGCTCGGTGCTCAGTACTCTTGGTGCTGGGTGCTCTGTACTCAGGGTGCTCGGTGCTCAGTACTCAGGGTGCTGGGTGCTCAGTGCTCAGGGTTCTGGGTGCTAAGTACTCAGGGTGCTGGGTGCTCAGTACTCAGGGTGCTGGGTGCTCAGTGCTCAGGGTGCTGGGTGCTCAGTACTCAGGGTGCTCAGTACTCAGGGTGCTGGGTGCTCAGTGCTCGGGGTGCTGGGTGCTCAGTACTCAGGGTGCTCAGTACTCAGGGTGCTGGGTGCTCAGTGCTCGGGTTGCTGGGTGATCAGTGCTCAGGGTGATCAGTGCTCAGTACTCAGGATGCTGGGTTCTCAGTACTCAGGGTGCTGGGTGCTCAGTCCTCAGGGTGCTCAGTGCTCAGGGTGCTGGGTGCTCAGTGCTCAGGGTGCTCAGTGCTCAGTACTCAGGGTGCTGTGTGCTCATTACTCAGGGTGCTGGGTGCTCAGTGCTCTGGGTGCTGGGTGCTCAGTACTCAGGGTGATGGGTGCTCAGTGCTCAGGGTGCTGGGTGCTCAGTGCTCGGAATGCTGGGTGCTCAGTACTCAGGGTGCTGGGTGCTCAGTACTCAGGGTGCTGGGTGCTCAGTGCTCGGGGTGCTGGGTGCTCAGTGCTCAGGGTGCTGGGTGCTCAGTACTTAGGGTGCTGGGTGCTCAGTGCTCGGGGTTCTCGGTGCTCAGTACTCAAGTTGCTGGGTGCTCAGTGCTCACGGTGCTGGGTGCTCAGTCCTCGGGGTGCTCGGAGCTCAGTGCTCAGGGTGCTGGGTGCTCAGTACTCAGGGTGATCGGTGCTCAGTACTAAGGGTGCTCAGTGCTCAGTACTCAGGGTGCTCAGTGCTCAGTGCTCGGGGTGCTGGGTGCTCAGTACTCAGGGTGCTGTGTGCTCAGTGCTCAGGGTGCTGGGTGCTCAGTGCTTAGGGTGCTGTGTGCTCAGTACTCAGTGCTCAGGATGCTGGGTGCTCAGTGCTCAGGGTGCTCAGTGCTCAGTGCTCAGTACTCAGGGTGCTGGGTGCTCAGTACTCGGGGTGCTGGGTGCTCAGTGCTCGGGGTGTTCGGTGCTCAGTACTCAGGGTGCTTTGTGCTCAGTGCTGGGTGCTCAGTGCTTGGGGTGCTGGGTGCTCAGTGCTGGGTGCTCAGTGCTCGGGGTGCTGGGTGCTCAGTGCTCGGGGTGCTGGGTGCTCAGTACTCAGGGTGCTGGGTGCTCAATGCTCGGGGTGCTCGGTGCTCAGTACTCAGGGTGCTGGGTGCTCAGTACTCAGGGTGCTGGGTGCTCAGTGCTGGGTGCTCAGTGCTCGGGGTGCTGGGTGCTCAGTGCTCGGGGTGCTGGGTGCTCAGTACTCAGGGTGCTCGGTGCTCAGTACTCAGGGTGCTGGGTGCTCAGTGCTCGGGGTGCTGGGTGCTCAGTACTCAGGGTCCTGGGTCCTCAGTGCTCGGGGTGCTCGATGCTCAGTACGTTGGGTGCTCAGTACTCAGGGTGCTGGGTGCTCAGTGCTCAGGGTGCTGGGTACTCAGTGCTCAGGGTGCTGGGTGCTCAGTGCTCAGGGTGCTTGATGCTCAGTACTCAGGGTGCTGGGTGCTCAGTGCTCAGGGTGATGGGTGCTCAGTGCTCGGTGTGCTGGGTGCTCAGTACTCAGGGTGCTGGGTGCTCAGTACTCAGGGTGCTCAGTGCTCAGTGCTCGGGGTGCTGGGTGCTCAGTGCACAGTGTGCTCAGTGCTCAGTGCTCAGTACTCAGGCTGCTGGGTGCTCAGTACACAGGGTGCTGGATGCTCATTGCTCAGTGCTCAGTACTCAGGGTGCTGGGTGCTCAGTACTCAGCGTGCTGGGTCCTCAGTGCTCAGGATCCTCGGTGCTCAGTACTCATGGTGCTCAGTGCTCAGTACTCAGCGTGCTTTGTGCTCAGTGCTCAGGGTCCTGGGTGCTCAGTGTTCAGTATGCTCGGTGCTCAGTACTCTTGGTGCTGGGTGCTCAGTGCTCAGGGTGCTGGGTGCTCAGTACTCAGGGTGCTCAGTACTCAGTACTCAGGGTGCTGGGTGCTCAGTGCTTGGGGTGCTGGGTGCTCAGTGCTCAGGGTGCTGGGTGCTCAGTGCTCGGGGTGCAGGGTGCTCAGTACTCCGGATGCTCGGTGCTCAGTACTCAGGGTGCTGGGTGCTCAGTGCTCAGGGTGCTGGGTGCTCAGTACTTAGGGTGCTCAGTACTCAGTACTCAGGGTGCTGGGTGCTCAGTGCTTGGGGTGCTGGGTGCTCAGTGCTCAGGGTGCTGGGTGCTCAGTACTTAGGGTGCTGGGTGCTCAGTGCTCAGGGTGCTCGGTGCTCAGTACTCAAGGTGCTGGCTGCTCAGTGCTCACGGTGCTGGGTGCTCAGTCCTCGGGGTGCTCCGTGCTCAGTGCTCAGCGTGCTGGGTGCTCAGTACTCAGGGTGCTCAGTACTCAGGGTGCTGGGTGCTCAGTACTCAGGGTGCTCAGTACTCAGGGTGCTGGGTGCTCAGTGCTCAGGGTGCTGGGTGCTCAGTGCTCAGGGTGCTGGGTGCTCAGTACTCAGGGTGCTCAGTGCTCAGGGTGCTGGGTGCTCAGTGCTCAGGGTGCTCAGTGCTCAGTACTCAGGGTGCTGGGTGCTCATTACTCAGGGTGCTGGGTGCTTAGTGCTCGGGGTGCTGGGTGCTCAATACTCAGGGTGCTGGGTGCTCAGTGCTCAGGGTGCTGGGTGCTCAGTGCTCGGAATGCTGGGTGCTCAGTACTCAGGGTGCTGGGTGCTCAGTACTCAGGGTGCTGGGTGCTCAGTGCTCGGGGTGCTGGGTGCTCAGTGCTCAGGGTGCTGGGTGCTCAGTACTCAGGGTGCTGGGTGCTCAGTGCTCGGGGTTCTCGGTGCTCAGTACTCAAGGTGCTGGGTGCTCAGTGCTCACGGTGCTGGGTGCTCAGTCCTCGGGGTGCTCGGAGCTCAGTGCTCAGGGTGCTGGGTGCTCAGTACTCAGGGTGCTCGGTGCTCAGTACTAAGGGTGCTCAGTGCTCAGTACTCAGGGTGCTCAGTGCTCAGTACTCGGGGTGCTGGGTGCTCAGTGCTCGGGGTGCTGGGTGCTCAGTACTGAGGGTGCTGGGTGCTCAGTGCTCAGGGTGCTGGGTGCTCAGTGCTCAGGGTGCTGGGTGCTCAGTACTCAGTGCTCAGGATGCTGGGTGCTCAGTGCTCAGGGTGCTCAGTGCTCAGTGCTCAGTACTCAGGGTGCTGGGTGCTCAGTACTCAGGGTGCTGGGTGCTCAGTGCTCGGGGTGTTCGGTGCTCAGTACTCAGGGGGCTGGGTGCTCAGTGCTGGGTGCTCAGTGCTCGGGGTGCTGGGTGCTCAGTGCTGGGTGCTCAGTGCTCGGGGTGCTGGGTGCTCAGTACTCAGGGTGCTGGGTGCTCAGTGCTGGGTGCTCAGTGCTCGGGGTGCTGGGTGCTCAGTGCTCGGGGTGCTGGGTGCTCAGTACTCAGGGTGCTCGGTGCTCAGTACTCAGGGTGCTGGGTGCTCAGTGCTCGGGGTGCTGGGTGCTCAGTACTCAGGGTGCTGGGTGCTCAGTGCTCGGGGTGCTCGATGCTCAGTACGTTGGGTGCTCAGTACTCAGGGTGCTGGGTGCTCAGTACTCAGGGTGCTGGGTGCTCAGTGCTCGGGGTGCTGGGTGCTCAGTGCTCAGGGTGCTGGGTGCTCAGTACTTAGGGTGCTGTGTGCTCAGTGCTCGGGGTGCTCGGTGCTCAGTACTCAAGGTGCTGGGTGCTCAGTGCTCACGGTGCTGGGTGCTCAGTCCTCGGGGTGCTCCGTGCTCAGTGCTCAGGGTACTGGTTGCTCAGTACTCAGGGTGCTCGGTGCTCAGTACTAAGGGTGCTCAGTGCTCAGTACTCAGGGTGCTCAGTGCTCAGTGCTCGGGGTGCTGGGTGCTCAGTGCTCAGGGTGCTCAGTGCTCAGTGCTCAGTACTCAGGGTGCTGGGTGCTCAGTACTCAGGGTGCTGGGTGCTCATTGCTCAGTGCTCAGTACTCAGGGTGCTGGGTGCTCAGTACTCAGCGTGCTGGGTGCTCAGTACTCAGGGTGCTGGGTGCTCAGTACTCAGGGTGCTGGGTGCTCAGTGCTCGGGGTGCTTGGTGCTCAGTGCTCAGGGTGCTGGCTGCTCAGTACTCAGGGTGCTGGGTGCTCAGTACTCAGGGTGCTCGGTGCTCAGTACTCAGGGTGCTCAGTGCTCAGTACTCAGCGTGCTGGATGCTCAGTGCTCAGGGTCCTTGGTGCTCAGTACTCAGGGTGCTCAGTGCTCAGTACTCAGCGTGCTTTGTGCTCAGTGCTCACGGTGCTGGGTGCTCAGTACTCAGGGTGCTGGGTGCTCAGTACTCACGGTGCTGGGTGCTCAGTACTCGGGGTGCTGGGTGCTCATTACTCAGGGTGCTGGGTGCTCAGTGCTCGGGGTGCTCGGTGCTCAGTACTCTTGGTGCTGGGTGCTCAGTATTCAGGGTGCTGGGTGCTCAGTGCTCGGGGTGCTCGGTGCTCAGTGCTCAGGATGCTCGGTGCTCAGTACTCTTGGTGCTTGGTGCTCAGTACTCAGGGTGCTGGGTGCTCAGTGCTCAGGGTGCTCGGTGCTCAGTACTCAGGGTGCTGGGTGCTCAGTGCTTGGGGTGCTGGGTGCTCAGTGCTCAGGGTGCTGGGCGCTCAGTGCTCGGGGTGCTTTGTGCTCAGTACTCGGGGTGCTCGGTGCTCAGTACTCAGGGTGCTGGGTGTTCAGTACTCAGGGTGCTGGGTGCTCAGTTCTCAGGGTGCTGGGTGCTCAGTACTCAGGGTGCTGGGTGCTCAGTACTCAGGGAGCTGGGTGCTCAGTGCTCAGGGTGCTGGGTGCTCAGTACTCAGGGTGCTGGGTGCTCAGTACTCAGGGTGCTGGGTGCTCAGTGCTCAGGGTGCTGGGTGCTCAGTGCTCGGGTTGCTCGGTGCTCAGTACGCAGGGTGCTGTGTGCTCAGTACTCAGGGTGCTGGGTGCTCATTGCTCAGGGTGAACGGTGCTCAGTCCTCAGGGTGCTCAGTACTCAGGGTGCTGGGTGCTCAGTGCTCGGGGTGCTGGGTGCTCAGTGCTGAGGGTGCTGGGTGCTCTGTGATTGGGGTCCGGGGTGCTCAGTACTCAGGGTGCTCAGTGCTCGGGGAGCTCGGTGCTCAGTAATCAGGGTGGTGGGTGCTCAGAAATCAGTGCTCTTGGTACTGGGTGCTCCGTGCTTGGGGTGCTGGGTGCTCAGCGCTCTGGGTGCTTAGTGCTCAGTTCTCAGGGTGCTGGGTGCTCAGTTCTCGGGGTGCTCGTTGCTCAGTACTCAGGGTGCTGCGTGCTCAGTACTCAGGGTGCTTGGTGCTCAGTACTCAGGGTGCTGGGTGCTCAGTGCTCAGGGTGCTGGCTGCTAAGTACTCAGGGTGCTGGGTGCTCAGTACTCAGGGTGCTGGGTGCTCAGTGCTCAGGGTGCTGGGTACTCAGTACTCAGGGTGCTGGGTGCTCAGTGCTCAGGGTGCTGGGTGCTCAGTACTCAGGGTGCTCAGTACTCAGGGTGCTGGGTGCTCAGTACTCAGGGTGCTCAGTACTCAGGGTGCTGGGTGCTCAGTGATCGGGGTGCTGGGTGCTCAGTACTCAGGGTGCTCAGTACTCAGGGTGCTGGGTGCTCAGTGCTCGGGTTGCTGGGTGATCAGTGCTCAGGTTGATCGGTGCTCAGTACTCAGGATGCTGGGTGCTCAGTACTCAGGGTGCTGGGTGCTCAGTCCTCAGGGTGCTCAGTGCTCAGGGTGCTGGGTGCTCGGTGCTCAGTGTGCTCAGTGCTCAGTACTCAGGGTGCTGGGTGCTCATTACTCAGGGTGCTGGGTGCTCAGTGCTCGGGGTGCTGGGTGCTCAGTACTCAGGGTGCTGGGTGCTCAGTGCTCAGGGTGCTGGGTGCTCAGTGCTCGGAGTGCTGGGTGCTCAGTACTCAGGGTGCTGGGTGCTCAGTGCTCAGGGTGCTGGGTGCTCAGTACTCAGGGTGCTCAGTACTCAGGGTGCTGGGTGCTCAGTACTCGGGGTGCTCGGTGCTCAGTACTCAGGGTGCTGGGTGCTCAGTACTCAGGGTGCTGGGTGCTCAGTACTCAGGGTGCTCGGTGCTCAGTACTCAGCGTGCTTTGTGCTCAGTGCTCACGGTGCTGGGTGCTCAGTACTCAGGGTGCTGGGTGCTCAGTACTCACGGTGCTGGGTGCTCAGTACTCGGGGTGCTGGGTGCTCATTACTCAGGGTGCTGGGTGCTCAGTGCTCGGGGTGCTCGGTGCTCAGTACTCTTGGTGCTGGGTGCTCAGTATTCAGGGTGCTGGGTGCTCAGTGCTCGGGGTGCTCGGTGCTCAGTGCTCAGGATGCTCGGTGCTCAGTACTCTTGGTGCTTGGTGCTCAGTACTCAGGGTGCTGGGTGCTCAGTGCTCAGGGTGCTCGGTGCTCAGTACTCAGGGTGCTGGGTGCTCAGTGCTTGGGGTGCTGGGTGCTCAGTGCTCAGGGTGCTGGGCGCTCAGTGCTCGGGGTGCTTTGTGCTCAGTACTCGGGGTGCTCGGTGCTCAGTACTCAGGGTGCTGGGTGTTCAGTACTCAGGGTGCTGGGTGCTCAGTTCTCAGGGTGCTGGGTGCTCAGTACTCAGGGTGCTGGGTGCTCAGTACTCAGGGAGCTGGGTGCTCAGTGCTCAGGGTGCTGGGTGCTCAGTACTCAGGGTGCTGGGTGCTCAGTACTCAGGGTGCTGGGTGCTCAGTGCTCAGGGTGCTGGGTGCTCAGTGCTCGGGTTGCTCGGTGCTCAGTACGCAGGGTGCTGTGTGCTCAGTACTCAGGGTGCTGGGTGCTCATTGCTCAGGGTGAACGGTGCTCAGTCCTCAGGGTGCTCAGTACTCAGGGTGCTGGGTGCTCAGTGCTCGGGGTGCTGGGTGCTCAGTGCTGAGGGTGCTGGGTGCTCTGTGATTGGGGTCCGGGGTGCTCAGTACTCAGGGTGCTCAGTGCTCGGGGAGCTCGGTGCTCAGTAATCAGGGTGGTGGGTGCTCAGAAATCAGTGCTCTTGGTACTGGGTGCTCCGTGCTTGGGGTGCTGGGTGCTCAGCGCTCTGGGTGCTTAGTGCTCAGTTCTCAGGGTGCTGGGTGCTCAGTTCTCGGGGTGCTCGTTGCTCAGTACTCAGGGTGCTGCGTGCTCAGTACTCAGGGTGCTTGGTGCTCAGTACTCAGGGTGCTGGGTGCTCAGTGCTCAGGGTGCTGGCTGCTAAGTACTCAGGGTGCTGGGTGCTCAGTACTCAGGGTGCTGGGTGCTCAGTGCTCAGGGTGCTGGGTACTCAGTACTCAGGGTGCTGGGTGCTCAGTGCTCAGGGTGCTGGGTGCTCAGTACTCAGGGTGCTCAGTACTCAGGGTGCTGGGTGCTCAGTACTCAGGGTGCTCAGTACTCAGGGTGCTGGGTGCTCAGTGATCGGGGTGCTGGGTGCTCAGTACTCAGGGTGCTCAGTACTCAGGGTGCTGGGTGCTCAGTGCTCGGGTTGCTGGGTGATCAGTGCTCAGGTTGATCGGTGCTCAGTACTCAGGATGCTGGGTGCTCAGTACTCAGGGTGCTGGGTGCTCAGTCCTCAGGGTGCTCAGTGCTCAGGGTGCTGGGTGCTCGGTGCTCAGTGTGCTCAGTGCTCAGTACTCAGGGTGCTGGGTGCTCATTACTCAGGGTGCTGGGTGCTCAGTGCTCGGGGTGCTGGGTGCTCAGTACTCAGGGTGCTGGGTGCTCAGTGCTCAGGGTGCTGGGTGCTCAGTGCTCGGAGTGCTGGGTGCTCAGTACTCAGGGTGCTGGGTGCTCAGTGCTCAGGGTGCTGGGTGCTCAGTACTCAGGGTGCTCAGTACTCAGGGTGCTGGGTGCTCAGTACTCGGGGTGCTCGGTGCTCAGTACTCAGGGTGCTGGGTGCTCAGTACTCAGGGTGCTGGGTGCTCAGTACTCAGGGTGCTCGGTGCTCAGTACTCAGGGTGCTGGGTGCTCAGTGCTCAGCGTGCTGGGTGCTAAGTACTCAGGGTGCTGGGTGCTCAGTACTCAGGGTGCTGGGTACTCAGTGCTCAGGGTGCTGGGTGCTCAGTACTCAGGGTGCTGGGTGCTCAGTGCTCAGGGTGCTGGGTGCTCAGTACTCAGGGTGCTCAGTACTCAGGGTGCTGGGTGCTCAGTACTCAGGGTGCTCAGTACTCAGGGTGCTGGGTGCTCAGTGCTCGGGTTGCTGGGTGCTCAGTACTCAGGGTGCTCAGTACTCAGGGTGCTGGGTGCTCAGTGCTCGGGTTGCTGGGTGCTCAGTGCTCAGGTTGATCGGTGCTCAGTACTCAGGATGCTGGGTGCTCAGTACACAGGGTGCTGGGTGCTCAGTCCTCAGGGTGCTCAGTGCTCAGGGTGCTGGGTGCTCAGTGCTCGGGGTGCTCGGTGCTCAGTACTCAGGCTGCTGAGTGCTCAGTACTCAGGGTGCTGGGTGCTCAGTACTCAGGGTGCTGGGTGCTCAGTGCTCGGGGTGCTGGGTGCTCAGTGCTCAGGGAGTTGGCTGCTCAGTGCTCAGTGTGCTGGGTGCTCAGTACTCAGGGTGCTCGGTGCTCAGTACTCAGGGTGCTCAGCACTCAGTACTCAGCACGCTGGGTGCTCAGTGCTCAGGGTCCTTGGTGCTCAGTACTCAGGGTGCTCAGTACTCAGCGTGCTTTGTGCTCAGTGCTCAGGGTGCTCGGTGCTCAGTACTCAGGGTGCTGGGTGCTCAGTGTTCAGGGTGCTGGGTGCTCAGTGCTCGGAATGCTGGGTGCTCAGTACTCAGGGTGCTGGGTGCTCAGTACTCAGGGTGCTCAGTACTCAGCGTGCTTTGTGCTCAGTGCTCAGGGTGCTCGGTGCTCATTACTCAGGGTGCTGGGTGCTCAGTGCTCGGGGTGCTGGGTGCTCAGTACTCAGGGTGCTCGGTGCTCAGTACTCAGGGTGCTCAGCACTCAGTACTCAGCACGCTGGGTGCTCAGTGCTCAGGGTCCTTGGTGCTCAGTACTCAGGGTGCTCAGTACTCAGCGTGCTTTGTGCTCAGTGCTCAGTGTGCTGGGTGCTCAGTACTCAGGGTGCTCGGTGCTCAGTACTCAGGGTGCTCAGCACTCAGTACTCAGCACGCTGGGTGCTCAGTGCTCAGGGTCCTTGGTGCTCAGTACTCAGGGTGCTCAGTACTCAGCGTGCTTTGTGCTCAGTGCTCAGGGTGCTCGGTGCTCATTACTCAGGGTGCTGGGTGCTCAGTGCTCGGGGTGCTGGGTGCTCAGTACTCAGGGTGATGGGTGCTCAGTGTTCAGGGTGCTGGGTGCTCAGTGCTCGGAATGCTGGGTGCTCAGTACTCAGGGTGCTGGGTGCTCAGTACTCAGGGTGCTGGGTGCTCAGTGCTCGGGGTGCTGGGTGCTCAGTGCTCAGGGTGCTGGGTGCTCAGTACTTAGGGTGCTGGGTGCTCAGTGCTCGGGGTGATCGATGCTCAGTACTAAGGGTGCTCAGTGCTCAGTACTCAGGGTGCTCAGTGCTCAGTGCTCGGGGTGCTGGGTGCTCAGTGCTCGGGGTGCTGGGTGCTCAGTACTCAGGGTGCTGGGTGCTCAGTGCTCAGGGTGCTGGGTGCTCAGTGCTTAGGGTGCTGTGTGCTCAGTACTCAGTGCTCAGGATGCTGGGTGCTCAGTGCTCAGGGTGCTCAGTGCTCAGTGCTCAGTACTCAGGGTGCTGGGTGCTCAGTACTCGGGGTGCTGGGTGCTCAGTGCTCGGGGTGTTCGGTGCTCAGTACTCAGGGTGCTTTGTGCTCAGTGCTGGGTGCTCAGTGCTTGGGGTGCTGGGTGCTCAGTGCTGGGTGCTCAGTGCTCGGGGTGCTGGGTGCTCAGTGCTCGGGGTGCTGGGTGCTCAGTACTCAGGGTGCTGGGTGCTCAATGCTCGGGGTGCTCGGTGCTCAGTACTCAGGGTGCTGGGTGCTCAGTACTCAGGGTGCTGGGTGCTCAGTGCTGGGTGCTCAGTGCTCGGGGTGCTGGGTGCTCAGTGCTCGGGGTGCTGGGTGCTCAGTACTCAGGGTGCTCGGTGCTCAGTACTCAGGGTGCTGGGTGCTCAGTGCTCGGGGTGCTGGGTGCTCAGTACTCAGGGTCCTGGGTGCTCAGTGCTCGGGGTGCTCGATGCTCAGTACGTTGGGTGCTCAGTACTCAGGGTGCTGGGTGCTCAGTGCTCAGGGACCTTGGTGCTCAGTACTTAGGGTGCTCAGTGCTCAGTACTCAGCGTGCTTTGTGCTCAGTGCTCAGGGTGCTGGGTGCTCAGTACTCAGGGTGCTGGGTGCTCAGTACTCACGGTGCTGGGTGCTCAGTACTCGGGGTGCTGGGTGCTCATTTCTCAGGGTGTTGGGTGCTCAGTGCTCGGGGTGCTCGGTGCTCAGTACTCTTGGTGCTGGGTGCTCAGTACTCAGGGTGCTGGATGCTCAGTGCTCGGGGTGCTCGGTGCTCAGTGTTCAGGATGCTCGGTGCTCAGTACTCTTGGTGCTGGGTGCTCTGTACTCAGGGTGCTCGGTGCTCAGTACTCAGGGTGCTGGGTGCTCAGTGCTCAGGGTTCTGGGTGCTAAGTACTCAGGGTGCTGGGTGCTCAGTACTCAGGGTGCTGGGTGCTCAGTGCTCAGGGTGCTGGGTGCTCAGTACTCAGGGTGCTCAGTACTCAGGGTGCTGGGTGCTCAGTGCTCGGGGTGCTGGGTGCTCAGTACTCAGGGTGCTCAGTACTCAGGGTGCTGGGTGCTCAGTGCTCGGGTTGCTGGGTGATCAGTGCTCAGGGTGATCGGTGCTCAGTACTCAGGATGCTGGGTTCTCAGTACTCAGGGTGCTGGGTGCTCAGTCCTCAGGGTGCTCAGTGCTCAGGGTGCTGGGTGCTCAGTGCTCAGGGTGCTCAGTGCTCAGTACTCAGGGTGCTGTGTGCTCATTACTCAGGGTGCTGGGTGCTCAGTGCTCGGGGTGCTGGGTGCTCAGTACTCAGGGTGATGGGTGCTCAGTGCTCAGGGTGCTGGGTGCTCAGTGCTCGGAATGCTGGGTGCTCAGTACTCAGGGTGCTGGGTGCTCAGTACTCAGGGTGCTGGGTGCTCAGTGCTCGGGGTGCTGGGTGCTCAGTGCTCAGGGTGCTGGGTGCTCAGTACTTAGGGTGCTGGGTGCTCAGTGCTCGGGGTTCTCGGTGCTCAGTACTCAAGTTGCTGGGTGCTCAGTGCTCACGGTGCTGGGTGCTCAGTCCTCGGGGTGCTCGGAGCTCAGTGCTCAGGGTGCTGGGTGCTCAGTACTCAGGGTGATCGGTGCTCAGTACTAAGGGTGCTCAGTGCTCAGTACTCAGGGTGCTCAGTGCTCAGTGCTCGGGGTGCTGGGTGCTCAGTGCTCGGGGTGCTGGGTGCTCAGTACTCAGGGTGCTGGGTGCTCAGTGCTCAGGGTGCTGGGTGCTCAGTGCTTAGGGTGCTGTGTGCTCAGTACTCAGTGCTCAGGATGCTGGGTGCTCAGTGCTCAGGGTGCTCAGTGCTCAGTGCTCAGTACTCAGGGTGCTGGGTGCTCAGTACTCGGGGTGCTGGGTGCTCAGTGCTCGGGGTGTTCGGTGCTCAGTACTCAGGGTGCTTTGTGCTCAGTGCTGGGTGCTCAGTGCTTGGGGTGCTGGGTGCTCAGTGCTGGGTGCTCAGTGCTCGGGGTGCTGGGTGCTCAGTGCTCGGGGTGCTGGGTGCTCAGTACTCAGGGTGCTGGGTGCTCAATGCTCGGGGTGCTCGGTGCTCAGTACTCAGGGTGCTGGGTGCTCAGTACTCAGGGTGCTGGGTGCTCAGTGCTGGGTGCTCAGTGCTCGGGGTGCTGGGTGCTCAGTGCTCGGGGTGCTGGGTGCTCAGTACTCAGGGTGCTCGGTGCTCAGTACTCAGGGTGCTGGGTGCTCAGTGCTCGGGGTGCTGGGTGCTCAGTACTCAGGGTCCTGGGTCCTCAGTGCTCGGGGTGCTCGATGCTCAGTACGTTGGGTGCTCAGTACTCAGGGTGCTGGGTGCTCAGTGCTCAGGGTGCTGGGTACTCAGTGCTCAGGGTGCTGGGTGCTCAGTGCTCGGGTTGCTGGGTGCTCAGTACTCAGGGTGCTCAGTACTCAGGGTGCTGGGTGCTCAGTGCTCGGGTTGCTGGGTGCTCAGTACTCAGGGTGCTCAGTACTCAGGGTGCTGGGTGCTCAGTGCTCGGGTTGCTGGGTGCTCAGTGCTCAGGTTGATCGGTGCTCAGTACTCAGGATGCTGGGTGCTCAGTACACAGGGTGCTGGGTGCTCAGTCCTCAGGGTGCTCAGTGCTCAGGGTGCTGGGTGCTCAGTGCTCGGGGTGCTCGGTGCTCAGTACTCAGGCTGCTGAGTGCTCAGTACTCAGGGTGCTGGGTGCTCAGTACTCAGGGTGCTGGGTGCTCAGTGCTCGGGGTGCTGGGTGCTCAGTGCTCAGGGTGCTGGCTGCTCAGTGCTCAGTGTGCTGGGTGCTCAGTACTCAGGGTGCTCGGTGCTCAGTACTCAGGGTGCTCAGCACTCAGTACTCAGCACGCTGGGTGCTCAGTGCTCAGGGTCCTTGGTGCTCAGTACTCAGGGTGCTCAGTACTCAGCGTGCTTTGTGCTCAGTGCTCAGGGTGCTCGGTGCTCAGTACTCAGGGTGCTGGGTGCTCAGTGCTCAGCGTGCTGGGTGCTAAGTACTCAGGGTGCTGGGTGCTCATTACTCAGGGTGCTGGTTGCTCAGTGCTCAGGGTGCTGGGTGCTCAGTACTCAGGGTGCTGGGTGCTCAGTGCTCAGGGTGCTGGGTGCTCAGTACTCAGGGTGCTCAGTACTCAGGGAGCTTCGTGCTCAGTACTCAGGGTGCTCAGTACTCAGGGTGCTGGGTGCTCAGTGCTCGGGGTGCTGGGGGCTCAGTACTCAGGGTGCTCAGTACTCAGGGTGCTGGGTGCTCAGTGCTCGGGTTGCTGGGTGCTCAGTGCTCAGGGTGATCGGTGCTCAGTACTCAGGATGCTGGGTGCTCAGTACTCAGGGTGCTGGGTGCTCAGTCCTCAGGGTGCTCAGTGCTGAGGGTGCTGGGTGCTCAGTGCTCGGGGTGCTCGGTGCTCGGTGCTCAGTACTCAGGGTGCTGAGTGCTCAGTACTCAGGGTGCTGGGTGCTCAGTACTCAGGGTGCTGGGTGCTCAGTGCTCGCGGTGCTGGGTGCTCAGTGCTCAGGTTGCTGGCTGCCCAGTGCTCAGGTTGCTGGGTGCTCAGTACTCAGGGTGCTCGGTGCTCAGTACTCAGGGTGCTCAGCGCTCAGTACTCAGCGTGCTGGGTGCTCAGTGCTCAGGGACCTTGGTGCTCAGTACTTAGGGTGCTCAGTGCTCAGTACTCAGCGTGCTTTGTGCTCAGTGCTCAGGGTGCTGGGTGCTCAGTACTCAGGGTGCTGGGTGCTCAGTACTCACGGTGCTGGGTGCTCAGTACTCGGGGTGCTGGGTGCTCATTTCTCAGGGTGTTGGGTGCTCAGTGCTCGGGGTGCTCGGTGCTCAGTACTCTTGGTGCTGGGTGCTCAGTACTCAGGGTGCTGGATGCTCAGTGCTCGGGGTGCTCGGTGCTCAGTGTTCAGGATGCTCGGTGCTCAGTACTCTTGGTGCTGTGTGCTCTGTACTCAGGGTGCTCGGTGCTCAGTACTCAGGGTGCTGGGTGCTCAGTGCTCAGGGTTCTGGGTGCTAAGTACTCAGGGTGCTGGGTGCTCAGTACTCAGGGTGCTGGGTGCTCAGTGCTCAGGGTGCTGGGTGCTCAGTACTCAGGGTGCTCAGTACTCAGGGTGCTGGGTGCTCAGTGCTCGGGGTGCTGGGTTCTCAGTACTCAGGGTGCTGGGTGCTCAGTCCTCAGGGTGCTCAGTGCTCAGGGTGCTGGGTGCTCAGTGCTCAGGGTGCTCAGTGCTCAGTACTCAGGGTGCTGTGTGCTCATTACTCAGGGTGCTGGGTGCTCAGTGCTCGGGGTGCTGGGTGCTCAGTACTCAGGGTGATGGGTGCTCAGTGTTCAGGGTGCTGGGTGCTCAGTGCTCGGAATGCTGGGTGCTCAGTACTCAGGGTGCTGGGTGCTCAGTACTCAGGGTGCTGGGTGCTCAGTGCTCGGGGTGCTGGGTGCTCAGTGCTCAGGGTGCTGGGTGCTCAGTACTTAGGGTGCTGGGTGCTCAGTGCTCGGGGAGATCGATGCTCAGTACTAAGGGTGCTCAGTGCTCAGTACTCAGGGTGCTCAGTGCTCAGTGCTCGGGGTGCTGGGTGCTCAGTGCTCGGGGTGCTGGGTGCTCAGTACTCAGGGTGCTGGGTGCTCAGTGCTCAGGGTGCTGGGTGCTCAGTGCTTAGGGTGCTGTGTGCTCAGTACTCAGTGCTCAGGATGCTGGGTGCTCAGTGCTCAGGGTGCTCAGTGCTCAGTGCTCAGTACTCAGGGTGCTGGGTGCTCAGTACTCGGGGTGCTGGGTGCTCAGTGCTCGGGGTGTTCGGTGCTCAGTACTCAGGGTGCTTTGTGCTCAGTGCTGGGTGCTCAGTGCTTGGGGTGCTGGGTGCTCAGTGCTGGGTGCTCAGTGCTCGGGGTGCTGGGTGCTCAGTGCTCGGGGTGCTGGGTGCTCAGTACTCAGGGTGCTGGGTGCTCAATGCTCGGGGTGCTCGGTGCTCAGTACTCAGGGTGCTGGGTGCTCAGTACTCAGGGTGCTGGGTGCTCAGTGCTGGGTGCTCAGTGCTCGGGGTGCTGGGTGCTCAGTGCTCGGGGTGCTGGGTGCTCAGTACTCAGGGTGCTCGGTGCTCAGTACTCAGGGTGCTGGGTGCTCAGTGCTCGGGGTGCTGGGTGCTCAGTACTCAGGGTCCTGGGTGCTCAGTGCTCGGGGTGCTCGATGCTCAGTACGTTGGGTGCTCAGTACTCAGGGTGCTGGGTGCTCAGTGCTCAGGGACCTTGGTGCTCAGTACTTAGGGTGCTCAGTGCTCAGTACTCAGCGTGCTTTGTGCTCAGTGCTCAGGGTGCTGGGTGCTCAGTACTCAGGGTGCTGGGTGCTCAGTACTCACGGTGCTGGGTGCTCAGTACTCGGGGTGCTGGGTGCTCATTTCTCAGGGTGTTGGGTGCTCAGTGCTCGGGGTGCTCGGTGCTCAGTACTCTTGGTGCTGGGTGCTCAGTACTCAGGGTGCTGGATGCTCAGTGCTCGGGGTGCTCGGTGCTCAGTGTTCAGGATGCTCGGTGCTCAGTACTCTTGGTGCTGGGTGCTCTGTACTCAGGGTGCTCGGTGCTCAGTACTCAGGGTGCTGGGTGCTCAGTGCTCAGGGTTCTGGGTGCTAAGTACTCAGGGTGCTGGGTGCTCAGTACTCAGGGTGCTGGGTGCTCAGTGCTCAGGGTGCTGGGTGCTCAGTACTCAGGGTGCTCAGTACTCAGGGTGCTGGGTGCTCAGTGCTCGGGGTGCTGGGTGCTCAGTACTCAGGGTGCTCAGTACTCAGGGTGCTGGGTGCTCAGTGCTCGGGTTGCTGGGTGATCAGTGCTCAGGGTGATCAGTGCTCAGTACTCAGGATGCTGGGTTCTCAGTACTCAGGGTGCTGGGTGCTCAGTCCTCAGGGTGCTCAGTGCTCAGGGTGCTGGGTGCTCAGTGCTCAGGGTGCTCAGTGCTCAGTACTCAGGGTGCTGTGTGCTCATTACTCAGGGTGCTGGGTGCTCAGTGCTCTGGGTGCTGGGTGCTCAGTACTCAGGGTGATGGGTGCTCAGTGCTCAGGGTGCTGGGTGCTCAGTGCTCGGAATGCTGGGTGCTCAGTACTCAGGGTGCTGGGTGCTCAGTACTCAGGGTGCTGGGTGCTCAGTGCTCGGGGTGCTGGGTGCTCAGTGCTCAGGGTGCTGGGTGCTCAGTACTTAGGGTGCTGGGTGCTCAGTGCTCGGGGTTCTCGGTGCTCAGTACTCAAGTTGCTGGGTGCTCAGTGCTCACGGTGCTGGGTGCTCAGTCCTCGGGGTGCTCGGAGCTCAGTGCTCAGGGTGCTGGGTGCTCAGTACTCAGGGTGATCGGTGCTCAGTACTAAGGGTGCTCAGTGCTCAGTACTCAGGGTGCTCAGTGCTCAGTGCTCGGGGTGCTGGGTGCTCAGTACTCAGGGTGCTGTGTGCTCAGTGCTCAGGGTGCTGGGTGCTCAGTGCTTAGGGTGCTGTGTGCTCAGTACTCAGTGCTCAGGATGCTGGGTGCTCAGTGCTCAGGGTGCTCAGTGCTCAGTGCTCAGTACTCAGGGTGCTGGGTGCTCAGTCCTCGGGGTGCTGGGTGCTCAGTGCTCGGGGTGTTCGGTGCTCAGTACTCAGGGTGCTTTGTGCTCAGTGCTGGGTGCTCAGTGCTTGGGGTGCTGGGTGCTCAGTGCTGGGTGCTCAGTGCTCGGGGTGCTGGGTGCTCAGTGCTCGGGGTGCTGGGTGCTCAGTACTCAGGGTGCTGGGTGCTCAATGCTCGGGGTGCTCGGTGCTCAGTACTCAGGGTGCTGGGTGCTCAGTACTCAGGGTGCTGGGTGCTCAGTGCTGGGTGCTCAGTGCTCGGGGTGCTGGGTGCTCAGTGCTCGGGGTGCTGGGTGCTCAGTACTCAGGGTGCTCGGTGCTCAGTACTCAGGGTGCTGGGTGCTCAGTGCTCGGGGTGCTGGGTGCTCAGTACTCAGGGTCCTGGGTCCTCAGTGCTCGGGGTGCTCGATGCTCAGTACGTTGGGTGCTCAGTACTCAGGGTGCTGGGTGCTCAGTGCTCAGGGTGCTGGGTACTCAGTGCTCAGGGTGCTGGGTGCTCAGTGCTCAGGGTGCTTGATGCTCAGTACTCAGGGTGCTGGGTGCTCAGTGCTCAGGGTGATGGGTGCTCAGTGCTCGGTGTGCTGGGTGCTCAGTACTCAGGGTGCTGGGTGCTCAGTACTCAGGGTGCTCAGTGCTCAGTGCTCGGGGTGCTGGGTGCTCAGTGCACAGTGTGCTCAGTGCTCAGTGCTCAGTACTCAGGCTGCTGGGTGCTCAGTACACAGGGTGCTGGATGCTCATTGCTCAGTGCTCAGTACTCAGGGTGCTGGGTGCTCAGTACTCAGCGTGCTGGGTCCTCAGTGCTCAGGATCCTCGGTGCTCAGTACTCATGGTGCTCAGTGCTCAGTACTCAGCGTGCTTTGTGCTCAGTGCTCAGGGTCCTGGGTGCTCAGTGTTCAGTATGCTCGGTGCTCAGTACTCTTGGTGCTGGGTGCTCAGTGCTCAGGGTGCTGGGTGCTCAGTACTCAGGGTGCTCAGTACTCAGTACTCAGGGTGCTGGGTGCTCAGTGCTTGGGGTGCTGGGTGCTCAGTGCTCAGGGTGCTGGGTGCTCAGTGCTCGGGGTGCAGGGTGCTCAGTACTCCGGATGCTCGGTGCTCAGTACTCAGGGTGCTGGGTGCTCAGTGCTCAGGGTGCTGGGTGCTCAGTACTTAGGGTGCTCAGTACTCAGTACTCAGGGTGCTGGGTGCTCAGTGCTTGGGGTGCTGGGTGCTCAGTGCTCAGGGTGCTGGGTGCTCAGTACTTAGGGTGCTGGGTGCTCAGTGCTCAGGGTGCTCGGTGCTCAGTACTCAAGGTGCTGGCTGCTCAGTGCTCACGGTGCTGGGTGCTCAGTCCTCGGGGTGCTCCGTGCTCAGTGCTCAGCGTGCTGGGTGCTCAGTACTCAGGGTGCTCAGTACTCAGGGTGCTGGGTGCTCAGTACTCAGGGTGCTCAGTACTCAGGGTGCTGGGTGCTCAGTGCTCGGGGTGCTGGTTGCTCAGTACTCAGGGTGCTCATTACTCAGGGTGCTGGGTGCTCAGTGCTCGGGTTGCTGGGTGCTCAGTGCTCAGGTTGATCGGTGCTCAGTACTCAGGATGCTGGGTGCTCAGTACACAGGGTGCTGGGTGCTCAGTCCTCAGGGTGCTCAGTGCTCAGGGTGCTGGGTGCTCAGTGCTCGGGGTGCTCGGTGCTCAGTACTCAGGGTGCTGGGTGCTCAGTGCTCAGCGTGCTGGGTGCTAAGTACTCAGGGTGCTGGGTGCTCAGTACTCAGGGTGCTGGGTGCTCAGTGCTCAGGGTGCTGGGTGCTCAGTACTCAGGGTGCTGGGTGCTAAGTACTCAGGGTGCTGGGTAATCAGTACTCAGGGTGCTGGGTGCTCAGTGCTCAGGGTGCTGGGTGCTCAGTACTCAGGGTGCTCAGTACTCAGGGTGCTGGGTGCTCAGTGCTCGGGGTGCTGGGTGCTCAGTACTCAGGGTGCTCAGTACTCAGGGTGCTGGGTGCTCAGTGCTCGGGTTGCTGGGTGATCAGTGCTCAGGGTGATCGGTGCTCAGTACTCAGGATGCTGGGTGCTCAGTACTCAGGGTGCTGGGTGCTCAGTCCTCAGGGTGCTCAGTGCTCAGGGTGCTGGGTGCTCAGTGCTCAGGGTGCTCAGTGCTCAGTACTCAGGGTGCTGTGTGCTCATTACTCAGGGTGCTGGGTGCTCAGTGCTCGGGGTGCTGGGTGCTCAGTACTCAGGGTGATTGGTGCTCAGTGCTCAGGGTGCTGGGTGCTCAGTGCTCGGAATGCTGGGTGCTCAGTACTCAGGGTGCTGGGTGCTCAGTACTCAGGGTGCTGGGTGCTCAGTGCTCGGGGTGCTGGGTGCTCAGTGCTCAGGGTGCTGGGTGCTCAGTACTTAGGGTGCTGGGTGCTCAGTGCTCGGGGTTCTCTGTGCTCAGTACTCAAGTTGCTGGGTGCTCAGTGCTCACAGTGCTGGGTGCTCAGTCCTCGGGGTGCTCGGAGCTCAGTGCTCAGGGTGCTGGGTGCTCAGTACTCAGGGTGCTCGGTGCTCAGTACTAAGGGTGCTCAGTGCTCAGTACTAAGGGTGCTCAGTGCTCAGTGCTCGGGGTGCTGGGTGCTCAGTGCTCGGGGTGCTGGGTGCTCAGTACTCAGGGTGCTGGGTGCTCAGTGCTCAGGGTGCTGGGTGCTCAGTGCTTAGGGTGCTGGGTGCTCAGTACTCAGTGCTCAGGATGCTGGGTGCTCAGTGCTCAGGGTGCTCAGTGCTCAGTGCTCAGTACTCAGGGTGCTGGGTGCTCAGTACTCGGGGTGCTGGGTGCTCAGTGCTCGGGGTGTTCGGTGCTCAGTACTCAGGGTGCTTTGTGCTCAGTGCTGGGTGCTCAGTGCTTGGGGTGCTGGGTGCTCAGTGCTGGGTGCTCAGTGCTCGGGGTGCTGGGTGCTCAGTGCTCGGGGTGCTGGGTGCTCAGTACTCAGGGTGCTGGGTGCTCAATGCTCGGGGTGCTCTGTGCTCAGTACTCAGGGTGCTGGGTGCTCAGTACTCAGGGTGCTGGGTGCTCAGTGCTGGGTGCTCAGTGCTCGGGGTGCTGGGTGCTCAGTGCTCGGGGTGCTGGGTGCTCAGTACTCAGGGTGCTCGGTGCTCAGTACTCAGGGTGCTGGGTGCTCAGTGCTCGGGGTGCTGGGTGCTCAGTACTCAGGGTCCTGGGTGCTCAGTGCTCGGGGTGCTCGATGCTCAGTACGTTGGGTGCTCAGTACTCAGGGTGCTGGGTGCTCAGTGCTCAGGGTGCTGGGTGCTCAGTGCTCAGGGTGCTGGGTGCTCAGTGCTCAGGGTGCTTGATGCTCAGTACTCAGGGTGCTGGGTGCTCAGTGCTCAGGGTGATGGGTGCTCAGTGCTCGGGGTGCTGGGTGCTCAGTACTCAGGGTGCTGGGTGCTCAGTACTCAGGGTGCTCAGTGCTCAGTGCTCGGGGTGCTGGGTGCTCAGTGCACAGGGTGCTCAGTGCTCAGTGCTCAGTACTCAGGGTGCTGGGTGCTCAGTACTCAGGGTGCTGGGTGCTCATTGCTCAGTGCTCAGTACTCAGGGTGCTGGGTGCTCAGTACTCAGCGTGCTGGGTCCTCAGTGCTCAGGATCCTCGGTGCTCAGTACTCATGGTGCTCAGTGCTCAGTACTCAGCGTGCTTTGTGCTCAGTGCTCAGGGTCCTGGGTGCTCAGTGTTCAGTATGCTCGGTGCTCAGTACTCTTGTTGCTGGGTGCTCAGTGCTCAGGGTGCTGGGTGCTCAGTACGCAGGGTGCTCAGTACTCAGTACTCAGGGTGCTGGGTGCTCAGTGCTTGGGGTGCTGGGTGCTCAGTGCTCAGGGTGCTGGGTGCTCAGTGCTCGGGGTGCAGGGTGCTCAGTACTCCGGATGCTCGGTGCTCAGTACTCAGGGTGCTGGGTGCTCAGTGCTCAGGGTGCTGGGTGCTCAGTACTTAGGGTGCTCAGTACTCAGTACTCAGGGTGCTGGGTGCTCAGTGCTTGGGGTGCTGGGTGCTCAGTGCTCAGGGTGCTGGGTGCTCAGTACTTAGGGTGCTGGGAGCTCAGTGCTCAGGGTGCTCGGTGCTCAGTACTCAAGGTGCTGGCTGCTCAGTGCTCACGGTGCTGGGTGCTCAGTCCTCGGGGTGCTCCGTGCTCAGTGCTCAGGGTGCTGGGTGCTCAGTACTCAGGGTGCTCGGTGCTCAGTACTAAGGGTGCTCAGTGCTCAGTACTCAGGGTGCTCAGTGCTCAGTGCTCGGGGTGCTGGGTGCTCAGTGCTCGGGGTGCTGGGTGCTCAGTACTCAGGGTGTTGGGTGCTCAGTACTCAGGGTGCTCAGTGCTCGGGGTGCTGGGTGCTCAGTACTCAGGGTGCTGGGTGCTCAGTACTCAGGGTGCTGGGTGCTCATTCTCGGGGTGCTGGGTGCTCAGTGCTCGGGGTGCTGTTTGCTCAGTACTCGGGGTGCTGGGTGCTCAGTGCTCAGCGTGCTGGGTGCTCAGTACTCAGGGTGCTCGGTTCTCAGTACTCAGGCTGCTGGGTGCTCATTCTCGGGGTGCTGGGTGCTCAGTGCTCGGGGTGCTGGGTGCTCAGTGCTCGGGGTGCTGGGTGCTCAGTCCTCAGGGTGCTGGGTGCTCAGTACTCAGGGTGTTGGGTGCTCAGTGCTCGGGGTGCTCGGTGCTCAGCACTCAGGGTGCTGGGTGCTCAGTACTCGGGGTGCTGGGTGCTCAGTGCTCAGGGTGCGGGGTGCTCAGTGCTCGGGGTGCTGGGTGCTCAGTACCCAGGGTGCTTTGTGCTCAGTGCTCAGGGGGCTGGGTGCTCAGTACTCAGGGTGCTGGGTGCTCAGTACTCACGGTGCTGGGTGCTCAGTACTCGGGGTGCTGGGTGCTCATTACTCAGGGTGCTGGGTGCTCAGTGCTTGGGGTGCTCGGTGCTCAGTACTCTTGGTGCTGGGTGCTCATTACTCAGGGTGCTGGGTGCTCAGTGCTCAGGGTGCTCAGTGCTCAGTTCTCAGTACTCAGGGTGCTGGGTTCTCAGTACTCAGCGTGCTGGGTGCTCAGTGCTCAGGGTCCTCGGTGCTCAGTACTCAGGGTGCTCGGTGCTCAGTACACTTGTTGCAGGGTGCTCAGTACTAAGGGTTTTGGGTGCTCTGTGCTCGGGGTGCTCGGTGCTCAGTGCTCAGGATGCTCGGTGCTCAGTACTCTTGGTGCTGGGTGCTCAGTACTCAGGGTGCTGGGTGCTCCGTGCTCGGGGTGCTCGGTGCTCAGTACTCAGGGTGCTGGGTGCTCAGTGCTCAGGGTGCTGGGTGCTCAGTACTCAGTACTCAGGGTGCTGGGTGCTCAGTGCTTGGGGTGCTGGGTGCTCAGTGCTCAGGGTACTGGGTGCTCAGTGTTCGGGGTACAGGGTGCTCAGTGCTCGGGGTGCTGGGTACTCAGTGCTCAGGGTGCTGGGTGCTCAGTACTTAGAGTGCTGGGTGCTCAGTGCTCGGGGTGCTCAGTGCTCAGTACTCAAGGTGCTGGCTGCTCAGTGCTCACGGTGCTGGGTGCTCAGTCCTCGGGGTGCTCCGTGCTCAGTGCTCAGGGTGCTGGGTGCTCAGTACTCAGGGTGCTCGGTGCTCAGTACTAAGGGTGCTCAGTGCTCAGTACTCAGGGTGCTCAGTGCTCAGTGCTCGGGGTGCTGGGTGCTCAGTGCTCGGGGTCCTGGGTGTTCAGTACTCGGGGTGCTGGGTGCTCAGTACTCAGGGTGCTGGGTGCTCAGTGCTCGGGGTGCTTGGTGCTCAGTACGTTGGGTGCTCAGTACTCAGGGTGCTGGGTGCTCAGTGCTCAGGGTGCTGGGTGCTCAGTGCTCAGGGTGCTGGGTGCTCAGTGCTCAGGGTGCTGGGTGCTCAGTACTCAGGGTGCTGGGTGCTCAGTTCTCAGGGTGCTGGGTGCTCAGTGCTCAGGGTGCTCGGTGCTCAGTACTCAGGGTACTGGGTGCTCAGTGCTCAGGGTACTGGGTGCTCAGTACTCAGGGTGCTGGGTGCTCAGTGCTCAGAGTGCTGGGTGCTCAGTACTCAGGGTGCTGGGTGCTCAGTGCTCAGGGTGATCGGTGCTCAGTACTCAGGGTGCTCAGTACTCAGGGTGCTGGGTGCTCAGGGCTCGGGGTGCTGGGTGCTCAGTACTCAGTGTGCAGCATGCTCAGTGCTCGGGGTGCTGGGTGCTCAGTGCTCAGGGTGCTGTGTGCTCAGTACTCGGGGTGCTCGGTGCTCAGTACTCAGGGTGCTGGGTGCTCAGTACTCAGGGTGCTGGGTGCTCAGTGCTCAGGGTGATTGGTGCTCAGTCCTCAGGGTGCTCAGTACTCAGGGTGCTGGGTGCTCAGTGTTCGGGGTGCTGGGTGCTCAGTGCTCAGGGTGATCGGTGCTCAGTCCTCAGGGTGCTCAGTACTCAGGTTGCTGGGTGCTCAGTACTCGGGGTGCTGGGTGCTCAGTGCTGAGGGTGCTGGGTGCTCTGTGATCGGCGTGCTGGGTGCTCAGTACTCAGGGTGCTCAGTTCTCGGGGAGCTCGGTGCTCAGTACTCAGGGTGCTGGGTGCTCAGTACTCAGTGCTCGCGGTCCTGGGTGCTCCGTGCTTGGGGGGCTGGGTGCTCAGCGCTCTGGGTGCTTAGTGCTCAGTACTCAGGGTGCTGGGTGCTCAATACTCAGGGTGCTCAGTGCTCGGGGTGCTGGGTGCTCAGTACTCAGGGTGCTGGGTGCTCAGTACTCAGGGTGCTGGGTGCTCATTCTCGGGGTGCTCGGTGCTCAGTGCTCGGGGTGCTGTTTGCTCAGTACTCGGGGTGCTGGGTGCTCAGTGCTCAGCGTGCTGGGTGCTCAGTACTCAGGGTGCTCGGTTCTCAGTACTCAGGGTGCTGGGTGCTCATTCTC
The DNA here is from genome assembly GCF_018167655.1 of Microtus oregoni. Classification (NCBI taxonomy): domain Eukaryota; kingdom Metazoa; phylum Chordata; class Mammalia; order Rodentia; family Cricetidae; genus Microtus; species Microtus oregoni. Next base: position 35,521 of record NW_024543891.1, read on the forward strand.
GGGGTGCTGGGAGCTCAGTGCTCGGGGTGCTGGTTGCTCAGTGCTCGGGGTGCTGGGTGCTCAGTACTCAGGGTGCTGGGTGCTCAGTGCTCAGGGTGCTGGGTGCTCAGTACTCAAGGTGCTGGCTGCTCAGTGCTCACGGTGCTGGGTGCTCAGTCCTCGGGGTGCTCCGTGCTCAGTGCTCAGGGTGCTGGGTGCTCAGAACTCAGGGTGCTCGGTGCTCAGTACTAAGGGTGCTCAGTGCTCAGTACTCAGGGTGCTCAGTGCTCAGTGCTCGGGGTGCTGGGTGCTCAGTGCTCGGGGTGCTGGGTGCTCAGTACTCAGGGTGCTGGGTGCTCAGTACTCAGGGTGCTGGGTGCTCAGTGCTCGGGGTGCTTGGTGCTCAGTACGTTGGGTGCTCAGTACTCAGGGTGCTGGGTGCTCAGTGCTCAGGGTGCTGGGTGCTCAGTGCTCAGGGTGCTGGGTGCTCAGTGCTCAGGGTGCTGGGTGCTCAGTACTCAGGGTGCTGGGTGCTCAGTTCTCAGGGAGCTGGGTGCTCAGTGCTCAGGGTGCTCGGTGCTCAGTACTCAGGGTACTGGGTGCTCAGTGCTCAGGGTACTGGGTGCTCAGTACTCAGGGTGCTGGGTGCTCAGTGCTCAGGGTGCTATGTGCTCAGCACTCAGGGTGCTGGGTGCTCAGTGCTCAGGGTGATCGGTGCTCAGTACACAGGGTGCTCAGTACTCAGGGTGCTGGGTGCTCAGGGCTCGGGGTGCTGGGTGCTCAGTACTCAGTGTGCAGCATGCTCAGTGCTCGGGGTGCTGGGTGCTCAGTGCTCAGGGTGCTGTGTGCTCAGTACTCGGGGTGCTCGGTGCTCAGTACTCAGGTTGCTGGGTGCTCAGTACTCAGGGTGCTGGGTGCTCAGTGCTCAGGGTGATCGGTGCTCAGTCCTCAGGGTGCTCAGTACTCAGGGTGCTGGGTGCTCAGTGCTCAGGGTGATCGGTGCTCAGTCTTCAGGGTGCTCAGTACTCAGGGTGCTGGGTGCTCAGTACTCAGGGTGCTGGGTGCTCAGTGCTCAGGGTGATTGGTGCTCAGTCCTCAGGGTGCTCATTACTCAGGGTGCTGGGTGCTCAATGTTCAGGGTGCTGGGTGCTCAGTGCTCAGGGTGATCGGTGCTCAGTCCTCAGGGTGCTCAGTACTCAGGGTGCTGGGTGCTCAGTACACGGGGTGCTGGGTGATCAGTGCTCAGGGTGCTTGATGCTCAGTACTCATTGTGCTGTGTGCTCAGTGCTCAGGGTGCTCGGTGCTCAGATCTCAGGGTGCTCGGTGCTCATTGTTTGGGGTGCTGGGTGCTCAGTACTCAGGGTGCTGGGTGCTCAGTGCTCAGGGTGCTGGGTGCTCAGTACTCAGTGCTCAGGATGCTGGGTGCTCAGTGCTCAGGGTGCTGGGTGCTCAGTGCTCAGGGTGCTCAGTGCTCAGTACTCAGGGTGCTGGGTGCTCAGTACTCAGGGTGCTGGGTGCTCAGTGCTCGGGGTGCCCGGTGCTCAGTGCTCGGGGTGCTCGGTGCTCAGTTCTCAGGGTGCTGGGTGCTCAGTACTCAGGGTGCTGGGTGCTCAGTGCTGGGTGCTCAGTACTCAGCGTGCTGGGTGCTCAGTGCTGGGTGCTCAGTGCTCAGGGTGATCGGTGCTCAGTACTCAGGGTGCTCAGTACTCAGGGTGCTGGGTGCTCAGGGCTCGGGGTGCTGGGTTCTCAGTACTCAGTGTGCTTCATGCTCAGTGCTCGGGGTGCTGGGTGCTCAGTGCTCAGGGTGCTGGGTGCTCAGTGCTCAGGGTGCTGGGTGCTCAGTACTCTGGGTGTTGGATGCTCAGTACTCAGGGTGAAGGGTGCTCAGTGCTCGGGGTGCTGGGTGCTCAGTGCTCAGGGTGCTGGGTGCTCAGTGCTCAGGGTGCTGGGTGCTCAGTACTCAGGGTGCTGGGTGCTCAGTGCTCGAGGTGCTCGGTGCTCAGTACTCAAGGTGCTGGGTGCTCAGTGCTCAGGGTGCTGGGTGCTCAGTCCTCGGGGTGCTCCGTGCTCAGGGTGCTGGGTGCTCAGTGCTCGGGGTGCTCGGTGCTCAGTACTCAGGGTGCTGAGTGCTCAGTACTCAGGGTTCCGGGTGCTCAGTACTCAGGGTGCTGGGTGCTCAGTGCTCGGGGTGCTGGGTGCTCAGTGCTCAGTTTGCTCAGTGCTCAGTACTCAGGGTGCTGGGTGCTCAGTACTCAGGGTGCTGGGTGCTCAGTACTCAGTGTGCTGGGTGCTCAGTGCTCAGGGTGCTGGGTGCTCAGTGCTCGGGGTGCTGGGTGCTCAGTACTCAGGGTGCTGGGTGCTCAGTGCTCGGGGTGCTGGGTGCTCAGTGCTCAGGGTGCTGGGTGCTCAGTACTTAGGGTGCTGGGTGCTCAGTGCTTGGGGTGCTCGGTGCTCAGTACTCAAGGTGCTGGTTGCTCAGTGCTAACGGTGCTGGGTGCTCAGTCCTCGGGGTGCTCCGTGCTCAGTGCTCAGGGTGCTGGGTGCTCAGTAATCAGGGTGCTGGGTGCTCAGTACTCAGGGTGCTGGGTGCTCAGTGCTCAGTACTCAGCGTGCTGGGTGCTCAGTGCTCGGGGTGCTGGGTCCTCAGTGCTCAGGGTGCTGGGTGCTCAGTAATCAGGGTGCTGGGTGCTCAGTGCTCGTGCTGCTGGGTCCTCAGTGCTCAGGGTGCTGGGTGCTCAGTACTCAGGGTGCTGGGTGCTCAGTGCTCAGGGTGATCAGTGCTCAGTACTCAGGGTGCTCGGTGCTCAGTGCACAGGGTGCTCAGTGCTCAGTGCTCGGGGTGCTGTGTGCTCAGTGCTCGGTGTGCTGGGTGCTCAGTGCTCAGGGTGCTGGTTGCTCAGTACTCAGTGTGCTCAGTGCTCAGGGTGCTGGGTGCTCAGAACTCAGGGTGCTGGGTGCTTAGTACTCAGGGTGCTTGGTGCTCAGTACTCAGGGTGCTGTCTGCTCAGTGCTCAGGGTGCTCGGTGCTCAGTACTCATGGTGCTGGGTGCTCATTCTCGGGGTGCTGGGTGCTCAGTACTCAGGTTGCTCAGTACTCTGGGTACTCGGTGCTCAGTACTCATGGTGCTGGGTGCTCGGTACTCAGGGTGCTCGGTGCTCAGTTCTCAGGGTGCTCGGTGCTCAGTGTTTGGGGTGCTGGGTGCTCAGTACTCAGGGTGCTGGGTGCTCAGTGCTCAGGGTGCTGGGTGCTCAGTGCTCAGGGTGCTGGGTGCTCAGTACTCAGTGCTCAGGATGCTGGGTGCTCATTGCTCAGGGTGCTGGGTGCTCAGTGCTCAGGGTGCTCAGTGCTCAGTACTCAGGGTGCTGGGTGCTCAGTACTCAGGGTGCTGGGTGCTCAGTGCTCAGGGTGCTCAGTGCTCAGTTCTCAGGGTGCTGGGTGCTCAGTACTCAGGGTGCTGGGTGCTCTGTGCTGGGTGCTCAGTACTCTGGGTGCTGGGTGCTCAGTGCTCAGGGTGCTGGGTGCTCAGTGCTCAGGGTGCTGGGTGCTCAGTACTCAGGGTGCTCGGTGCTCAGTACTAAGGGTGCTCAGTGCTCAGTACTCAGGGTGCTCAGTGCTCAGTGCTCGGGGTGCTGGGTGCTCAGTGCTCGGGGTGCTGGGTGCTCAGTACTCAGGGTGTTGGGTGCTCAGTACTCAGGGTGCTCAGTGCTCGGGGTGCTGGGTGCTCAGTACTCAGGGTGCTGGGTGCTCAGTACTCAGGGTGCTGGGTGCTCATTCTCGGGGTGCTGGGTGCTCAGTGCTCGGGGTGCTGTTTGCTCAGTACTCGGGGTGCTGGGTGCTCAGTGCTCAGCGTGCTGGGTGCTCAGTACTCAGGGTGCTCGGTTCTCAGTACTCAGGCTGCTGGGTGCTCATTCTCGGGGTGCTGGGTGCTCAGTGCTCGGGGTGCTGGGTGCTCAGTGCTCGGGGTGCTGGGTCCTCAGTCCTCAGGGTGCTGGGTGCTCAGTACTCAGGGTGTTGGGTGCTCAGTGCTCGGGGTGCTCGGTGCTCAGCACTCAGGGTGCTGGGTGCTCAGTACTCGGGGTGCTGGGTGCTCAGTGCTCAGGGTGCGGGGTGCTCAGTGCTCGGGGTGCTGGGTGCTCAGTACCCAGGGTGCTTTGTGCTCAGTGCTCAGGGGGCTGGGTGCTCAGTACTCAGGGTGCTGGGTGCTCAGTACTCACGGTGCTGGGTGCTCAGTACTCGGGGTGCTGGGTGCTCATTACTCAGGGTGCTGGGTGCTCAGTGCTTGGGGTGCTCGGTGCTCAGTACTCTTGGTGCTGGGTGCTCATTACTCAGGGTGCTGGGTGCTCAGTGCTCAGGGTGCTCAGTGCTCAGTTCTCAGTACTCAGGGTGCTGGGTTCTCAGTACTCAGCGTGCTGGGTGCTCAGTGCTCAGGGTCCTCGGTGCTCAGTACTCAGGGTGCTCGGTGCTCAGTACACTTGTTGCAGGGTGCTCAGTACTAAGGGTTTTGGGTGCTCTGTGCTCGGGGTGCTCGGTGCTCAGTGCTCAGGATGCTCGGTGCTCAGTACTCTTTGTGCTGGGTGCTCAGTACTCAGGGTGCTGGGTGCTCCGTGCTCGGGGTGCTCGGTGCTCAGTACTCAGGGTGCTGGGTGCTCAGTGCTCAGGGTGCTGGGTGCTCAGTACTCAGTACTCAGGGTGCTGGGTGCTCAGTGCTTGGGGTGCTGGGTGCTCAGTGCTCAGGGTACTGGGTGCTCAGTGTTCGGGGTACAGGGTGCTCAGTGCTCGGGGTGCTGGGTACTCAGTGCTCAGGGTGCTGGGTGCTCAGTACTTAGAGTGCTGGGTGCTCAGTGCTCGGGGTGCTCAGTGCTCAGTACTCAAGGTGCTGGCTGCTCAGTGCTCACGGTGCTGGGTGCTCAGTCCTCGGGGTGCTCCGTGCTCAGTGCTCAGGGTGCTGGGTGCTCAGTACTCAGGGTGCTCGGTGCTCAGTACTAAGGGTGCTCAGTGCTCAGTACTCAGGGTGCTCAGTGCTCAGTGCTCGGGGTGCTGGGTGCTCAGTGCTCGGGGTCCTGGGTGTTCAGTACTCGGGGTGCTGGCTGCTCAGTACTCAGGGTGCTGGGTGCTCAGTGCTCGGGGTGCTTGGTGCTCAGTACGTTGGGTGCTCAGTACTCAGGGTGCTGGGTGCTCAGTGCTCAGGGTGCTGGGTGCTCAGTGCTCAGGGTGCTGGGTGCTCAGTGCTCAGGGTGCTGGGTGCTCAGTACTCAGGGTGCTGGGTGCTCAGTTCTCAGGGTGCTGGGTGCTCAGTGCTCAGGGTGCTCGGTGCTCAGTACTCAGGGTACTGGGTGCTCAGTGCTCAGGGTACTGGGTGCTCAGTACTCAGGGTGCTGGGTGCTCAGTGCTCAGAGTGCTGGGTGCTCAGTACTCAGGGTGCTGGGTGCTCAGTGCTCAGGGTGATCGGTGCTCAGTACTCAGGGTGCTCAGTACTCAGGGTGCTGGGTGCTCAGGGCTCGGGGTGCTGGGTGCTCAGTACTCAGTGTGCAGCATGCTCAGTGCTCGGGGTGCTGGGTGCTCAGTGCTCAGGGTGCTGTGTGCTCAGTACTCGGGGTGCTCGGTGCTCAGTACTCAGGGTGCTGGGTGCTCAGTACTCAGGGTGCTGGGTGCTCAGTGCTCAGGGTGATTGGTGCTCAGTCCTCAGGGTGCTCAGTACTCAGGGTGCTGGGTGCTCAGTGTTCGGGGTGCTGGGTGCTCAGTGCTCAGGGTGATCGGTGCTCAGTCCTCAGGGTGCTCAGTACTCAGGTTGCTGGGTGCTCAGTACTCGGGGTGCTGGGTGCTCAGTGCTGAGGGTGCTGGGTGCTCTGTGATCGGCGTGCTGGGTGCTCAGTACTCAGGGTGCTCAGTTCTCGGGGAGCTCGGTGCTCAGTACTCAGGGTGCTGGGTGCTCAGTACTCAGTGCTCGCGGTCCTGGGTGCTCCGTGCTTGGGGGGCTGGGTGCTCAGCGCTCTGGGTGCTTAGTGCTCAGTACTCAGGGTGCTGGGTGCTCAATACTCAGGGTGCTCAGTGCTCGGGGTGCTGGGTGCTCAGTACTCAGGGTGCTGGGTGCTCAGTACTCAGGGTGCTGGGTGCTCATTCTCGGGGTGCTCGGTGCTCAGTGCTCGGGGTGCTGTTTGCTCAGTACTCGGGGTGCTGGGTGCTCAGTGCTCAGCGTGCTGGGTGCTCAGTACTCAGGGTGCTCGGTTCTCAGTACTCAGGGTGCTGGGTGCTCATTCTCGGGGTGCTGGGAGCTCAGTGCTCGGGGTGCTGGTTGCTCAGTGCTCGGGGTGCTGGGTGCTCAGTACTCAGGGTGCTGGGTGCTCAGTGCTCAGGGTGCTGGGTGCTCAGTACTCAAGGTGCTGGCTGCTCAGTGCTCACGGTGCTGGGTGCTCAGTCCTCGGGGTGCTCCGTGCTCAGTGCTCAGGGTGCTGGGTGCTCAGAACTCAGGGTGCTCGGTGCTCAGTACTAAGGGTGCTCAGTGCTCAGTACTCAGGGTGCTCAGTGCTCAGTGCTCGGGGTGCTGGGTGCTCAGTGCTCGGGGTGCTGGGTGCTCAGTACTCAGGGTGCTGGGTGCTCAGTACTCAGGGTGCTGGGTGCTCAGTGCTCGGGGTGCTTGGTGCTCAGTACGTTGGGTGCTCAGTACTCAGGGTGCTGGGTGCTCAGTGCTCAGGGTGCTGGGTGCTCAGTGCTCAGGGTGCTGGGTGCTCAGTGCTCAGGGTGCTGGGTGCTCAGTACTCAGGGTGCTGGGTGCTCAGTTCTCAGGGAGCTGGGTGCTCAGTGCTCAGGGTGCTCGGTGCTCAGTACTCAGGGTACTGGGTGCTCAGTGCTCAGGGTACTGGGTGCTCAGTACTCAGGGTGCTGGGTGCTCAGTGCTCAGGGTGCTATGTGCTCAGCACTCAGGGTGCTGGGTGCTCAGTGCTCAGGGTGATCGGTGCTCAGTACACAGGGTGCTCAGTACTCAGGGTGCTGGGTGCTCAGGGCTCGGGGTGCTGGGTGCTCAGTACTCAGTGTGCAGCATGCTCAGTGCTCGGGGTGCTGGGTGCTCAGTGCTCAGGGTGCTGTGTGCTCAGTACTCGGGGTGCTCGGTGCTCAGTACTCAGGTTGCTGGGTGCTCAGTACTCAGGGTGCTGGGTGCTCAGTGCTCAGGGTGATCGGTGCTCAGTCCTCAGGGTGCTCAGTACTCAGGGTGCTGGGTGCTCAGTGCTCAGGGTGATCGGTGCTCAGTCTTCAGGGTGCTCAGTACTCAGGGTGCTGGGTGCTCAGTACTCAGGGTGCTGGGTGCTCAGTGCTCAGGGTGATTGGTGCTCAGTCCTCAGGGTGCTCATTACTCAGGGTGCTGGGTGCTCAATGTTCAGGGTGCTGGGTGCTCAGTGCTCAGGGTGATCGGTGCTCAGTCCTCAGGGTGCTCAGTACTCAGGGTGCTGGGTGCTCAGTACACGGGGTGCTGGGTGATCAGTGCTCAGGGTGCTTGATGCTCAGTACTCATTGTGCTGTGTGCTCAGTGCTCAGGGTGCTCGGTGCTCAGATCTCAGGGTGCTCGGTGCTCATTGTTTGGGGTGCTGGGTGCTCAGTACTCAGGGTGCTGGGTGCTCAGTGCTCAGGGTGCTGGGTGCTCAGTACTCAGTGCTCAGGATGCTGGGTGCTCAGTGCTCAGGGTGCTGGGTGCTCAGTGCTCAGGGTGCTCAGTGCTCAGTACTCAGGGTGCTGGGTGCTCAGTACTCAGGGTGCTGGGTGCTCAGTGCTCGGGGTGCCCGGTGCTCAGTGCTCGGGGTGCTCGGTGCTCAGTTCTCAGGGTGCTGGGTGCTCAGTACTCAGGGTGCTGGGTGCTCAGTGCTGGGTGCTCAGTACTCAGCGTGCTGGGTGCTCAGTGCTGGGTGCTCAGTGCTCAGGGTGATCGGTGCTCAGTACTCAGGGTGCTCAGTACTCAGGGTGCTGGGTGCTCAGGGCTCGGGGTGCTGGGTTCTCAGTACTCAGTGTGCTTCATGCTCAGTGCTCGGGGTGCTGGGTGCTCAGTGCTCAGGGTGCTGGGTGCTCAGTGCTCAGGGTGCTGGGTGCTCAGTACTCTGGGTGTTGGATGCTCAGTACTCAGGGTGAAGGGTGCTCAGTGCTCGGGGTGCTGGGTGCTCAGTGCTCAGGGTGCTGGGTGCTCAGTGCTCAGGGTGCTGGGTGCTCAGTACTCAGGGTGCTGGGTGCTCAGTGCTCGAGGTGCTCGGTGCTCAGTACTCAAGGTGCTGGGTGCTCAGTGCTCAGGGTGCTGGGTGCTCAGTCCTCGGGGTGCTCCGTGCTCAGGGTGCTGGGTGCTCAGTGCTCGGGGTGCTCGGTGCTCAGTACTCAGGGTGCTGAGTGCTCAGTACTCAGGGTTCCGGGTGCTCAGTACTCAGGGTGCTGGGTGCTCAGTGCTCGGGGTGCTGGGTGCTCAGTGCTCAGTTTGCTCAGTGCTCAGTACTCAGGGTGCTGGGTGCTCAGTACTCAGGGTGCTGGGTGCTCAGTACTCAGTGTGCTGGGTGCTCAGTGCTCAGGGTGCTGGGTGCTCAGTGCTCGGGGTGCTGGGTGCTCAGTACTCAGGGTGCTGGGTGCTCAGTGCTCGGGGTGCTGGGTGCTCAGTGCTCAGGGTGCTGGGTGCTCAGTACTTAGGGTGCTGGGTGCTCAGTGCTTGGGGTGCTCGGTGCTCAGTACTCAAGGTGCTGGTTGCTCAGTGCTAACGGTGCTGGGTGCTCAGTCCTCGGGGTGCTCCGTGCTCAGTGCTCAGGGTGCTGGGTGCTCAGTAATCAGGGTGCTGGGTGCTCAGTACTCAGGGTGCTGGGTCCTCAGTGCTCAGTACTCAGCGTGCTGGGTGCTCAGTGCTCGGGGTGCTGGGTCCTCAGTGCTCAGGGTGCTGGGTGCTCAGTAATCAGGGTGCTGGGTGCTCAGTGCTCGTGCTGCTGGGTCCTCAGTGCTCAGGGTGCTGGGTGCTCAGTACTCAGGGTGCTGGGTGCTCAGTGCTCAGGGTGATCAGTGCTCAGTACTCAGGGTGCTCGGTGCTCAGTGCACAGGGTGCTCAGTGCTCAGTGCTCGGGGTGCTGTGTGCTCAGTGCTCGGTGTGCTGGGTGCTCAGTGCTCAGGGTGCTGGTTGCTCAGTACTCAGTGTGCTCAGTGCTCAGGGTGCTGGGTGCTCAGAACTCAGGGTGCTGGGTGCTTAGTACTCAGGGTGCTTGGTGCTCAGTACTCAGGGTGCTGTCTGCTCAGTGCTCAGGGTGCTCGGTGCTCAGTACTCATGGTGCTGGGTGCTCATTCTCGGGGTGCTGGGTGCTCAGTACTCAGGTTGCTCAGTACTCTGGGTACTCGGTGCTCAGTACTCATGGTGCTGGGTGCTCGGTACTCAGGGTGCTCGGTGCTCAGTTCTCAGGGTGCTCGGTGCTCAGTGTTTGGGGTGCTGGGTGCTCAGTACTCAGGGTGCTGGGTGCTCAGTGCTCAGGGTGCTGGGTGCTCAGTGCTCAGGGTGCTGGGTGCTCAGTACTCAGTGCTCAGGATGCTGGGTGCTCATTGCTCAGGGTGCTGGGTGCTCAGTGCTCAGGGTGCTCAGTGCTCAGTACTCAGGGTGCTGGGTGCTCAGTACTCAGGGTGCTGGGTGCTCAGTGCTCAGGGTGCTCAGTGCTCAGTTCTCAGGGTGCTGGGTGCTCAGTACTCAGGGTGCTGGGTGCTCTGTGCTGGGTGCTCAGTACTCTGGGTGCTGGGTGCTCAGTGCTCAGGGTGCTGGGTGCTCAGTGCTCAGGGTGCTGGGTGCTCAGTACTCTGGGTGTTGGATGCTCAGTACTCAGGGTGCTGGGTGCTCAGTGCTCAGGGTGCTGGGTGCTAAGTGCTCATGGTGCTGGGTGCTCAGTACTCAGGGTGCTGGGTGCTCAGTGCTCGAGGTGCTCGGTGCTCAGTAGTCAAGGTGCTGGGTGCTCAGTGCTCAGGGTGCTGGGTGCTCAGTCCTCGGCGTGCTCCGTGCTCAGGGTGCTGGGTGCTCAGTGCTCGGGGTGCTCGGTGCTCAGTACTCAGGGTGCTGAGTGCTCAGTACTCAGGGTGCCAGGTGCTCAGTGCTCAGGGTGCTGGGCGCTCAGTACTCAGGGTGCTGGGTGCTCAGTGCTCAGGGTGCTGGGTGCTCAGTGCTCAGGGTGCGGGGTGCTCAGTACTCAGGGTGCTGGGTGCTCAGTTCTCGGGGTGCTGGGTGCTCAGTGCTCAGTACTCAGGGTGCTGGGTGCTCATTGCTCGGGGTGCTCGGTGCTCAGTACTCAGGGTGCTGGGTGCTCAGTACTCGGGGTGCTGGGTGCTCAGTGCTCAGGGTGCTGGGTGCTCAGTTCTCGGTGTGCTGGGTGCTCAGTAAACAGGGTCCTGGGTGCTCAGTGCTCGGGGTGCTGGGTGCTCAGTGCTCAGTACTCAGGGTGCTGGGTGCTCAGTGCTCGGGGTGCTGGGTGCTCAGTACTCAGCGTGCTGGGTGCTCAGTACTCAGGGAACTGGGCGCTCAGTGCTCAGGGTGCTGGGTACTCAGTGCTCAGGGTGCTGGGTGCTCAGTGATCGGGGTGCTGGGTGCTCAGTACTCAGGGTGCTCAGTGCTCGGGGAGCTCGGTGCTCAGTACTCAGGGTGCTGGGTGCTCAGTACTCAGTGCTTGGGGTCCTGGGTGCTCCGTGCTCGGGGTGCTGGGTGCTCAGTGCTCAGGGTGATTGGTGCTCAGTACTCAGGGTGCTGGGTGCTCAGTGCACAGGGTGCTGGGTGCTCAGTCCTCAAGGTGCTCAGTACTCAGGGTGCTCGGTGCTCAGTGCTCAGTACTCAGGGTGCTCAGTACTCAGGGTGCTGGGTGCTCAGTGCTCGGGGTGTTGGGTGCTCAGTACTCAGGGTGCTGGGTGCTCAGTGCTCAGGGTGCTCAGTGCTCAGTACTCAGGGTGCTCGGTGCTCAGTGCACAGGGTGCTCAGTGCTCAGTGCTCGGGGTGCTGTGTGCTCAGTGCTCGGGTTGCTGGGTGCTCAGTGCTCAGGGTGCTGTTTGCTCAGTACTCAGTGTGCTCCGTGCTCAGGGTGCTGGGTGCTCAGAACTCAGGGTGCTGGTTGCTCAGTACTCAGGGTGCTTGGTGCTCAGTACTCAGGGTGCTGGGTGCTCAGTGCTCAGGGTGCTCGGTGCTCAGTACTCATGGTGCTGGGTGCTCAATCTCGGGGTGCTTGGTGCTCAGTACTCAGGTTGCTCAGTACTCTGGGTACTCGGTGCTCAGTACTCATGGTGCTGGGTGCTCTGTACTCAGGGTGCTCGGTGCTCAGTTCTCAGGGTGCTCGGTGCTCAGTGTTTGGGGTGTTAGGTGCTCAGTACTCAGGGTGCTGGGTGCTCAGTGCTCAGGGTGCTGGGTGCTCAGTGCTCAGGGTGCTGGGTGCTCAGTACTCATTGCTCAGGATGCTGGGTGCTCAGTGCTCAGGGTGCTGGGTGCTCAGTGCTCATGGTGCTCAGTGCTCAGTACTCAGGGTGCTGGGTGCTCAGTACTCAGTGTGCTGGGTGATCAGTACTCAGGGTGCTCGGTGCTCAGTACTCAGGGTGCTGGGTGCTCAGTGCTCGGTGTGCTGGGTGCTCAGTACTCAGTGTGCTGGGTGCTCAGTGCTCGCGGTGCTCGGTGCTCAGTACGTTGGGTGCTCAGTACTCAGGGTGCTGGGTGCTCAGTGCTCAGGGTGCTGGGTGCTCAGGGCTCAGGGTGCTGTGTGCTCAATGCTCAGGGTTCTGGGTGCTCAGTGCTCAGGGTGCTTGATGCTCAGTACTCATTGTGCTGTGTGCTCAGTGCTCAGGGTGCTCGGTGCTCAGATCTCAGGGTGCTCGGTGCTCATTGTTTGGGGTGCTGGGTGCTCAGTACTCAGGGTGCTGGGTGCTCAGTGCTCAGGGTGCTGGGTGCTCAGTACTCAGTGCTCAGGATGCGGGGTGCTCAGTGCTCAGGGTGCTGGTTGCTCAGTGCTCAGTGTGCTCAGTGCTCAGTACTCAGGGTGCTGGGTGCTCAGTACTCAGGGTGCTGGGTGCTCAGTGCTGGGTGCTCAGTACTCAGCGTGCTGGGTGCTCAGTGCTGGGTGCTCAGTGCTCAGGGTGATCGGTGCTCAGTACTCAGGGTGCTCAGTACTCAGGGTGCTGGGTGCTCAGGGCTCGGGGTGCTGGGTTCTCAGTACTCAGTGTGCTGCATGCTCAGTGCTCGGGGTGCTGTGTGCTCAGTGCTCGGGTTGCTGGGTGCTCAGTGCTCAGGGTGCTGTTTGCTCAGTACTCAGTGTGCTCCGTGCTCAGGGTGCTGGGTGCTCAGAACTCAGGGTGCTGGTTGCTCAGTACTCAGGGTGCTTGGTGCTCAGTACTCAGGGTGCTGGGTGCTCAGTGCTCAGGGTGCTCGGTGCTCAGTACTCATGGTGCTGGGTGCTCAATCTCGGGGTGCTTGGTGCTCAGTACTCAGGTTGCTCAGTACTCTGGGTACTCGGTGCTCAGTACTCATGGTGCTGGGTGCTCTGTACTCAGGGTGCTCGGTGCTCAGTTCTCAGGGTGCTCGGTGCTCAGTGTTTGGGGTGTTAGGTGCTCAGTACTCAGGGTGCTGGGTGCTCAGTGCTCAGGGTGCTGGGTGCTCAGTGCTCAGGGTGCTGGGTGCTCAGTACTCATTGCTCAGGATGCTGGGTGCTCAGTGCTCAGGGTGCTGGGTGCTCAGTGCTCATGGTGCTCAGTGCTCAGTACTCAGGGTGCTGGGTGCTCAGTACTCAGGGTGCTGGGTGATCAGTACTCAGGGTGCTCGGTGCTCAGTACTCAGGGTGCTGGGTGCTCAGTGCTCGGTGTGCTGGGTGCTCAGTACTCAGTGTGCTGGGTGCTCAGTGCTCGCGGTGCTCGGTGCTCAGTACGTTGGGTGCTCAGTACTCAGGGTGCTGGGTGCTCAGTGCTCAGGGTGCTGGGTGCTCAGGGCTCAGGGTGCTGTGTGCTCAATGCTCAGGGTTCTGGGTGCTCAGTGCTCAGGGTGCTTGATGCTCAGTACTCATTGTGCTGTGTGCTCAGTGCTCAGGGTGCTCGGTGCTCAGATCTCAGGGTGCTCGGTGCTCATTGTTTGGGGTGCTGGGTGCTCAGTACTCAGGGTGCTGGGTGCTCAGTGCTCAGGGTGCTGGGTGCTCAGTACTCAGTGCTCAGGATGCGGGGTGCTCAGTGCTCAGGGTGCTGGTTGCTCAGTGCTCAGTGTGCTCAGTGCTCAGTACTCAGGGTGCTGGGTGCTCAGTACTCAGGGTGCTGGGTGCTCAGTGCTGGGTGCTCAGTACTCAGCGTGCTGGGTGCTCAGTGCTGGGTGCTCAGTGCTCAGGGTGATCGGTGCTCAGTACTCAGGGTGCTCAGTACTCAGGGTGCTGGGTGCTCAGGGCTCGGGGTGCTGGGTTCTCAGTACTCAGTGTGCTGCATGCTCAGTGCTCGGGGTGCTGGGTGCTCAGTGCTCAGGGTGCTGGGTGCTCAGTGCTCAGGGTGCTGGGTGCTCAGTACTCTGGGTGTTGGATGCTCAGTACTCAGGGTGAAGGGTGCTCAGTGCTCGGGGTGCTGGGTGCTCAGTGCTCAGGGTGCTGGGTGCTCAGTGCTCATGGTGCTGAGTGCTCAGTACTCAGGGTGCTGGGTGCTCAGTGCTCGAGGTGCTCGGTGCTCAGTACTCAAGGTGCTGTGTGCTCAGTGCTCAGGGTGCTGGGTGCTCAGTCCTCGGGGTGCTCCGTGCTCAGGGTGCTGGGTGCTCAGTGCTCGGGGTGCTCGGTGCTCAGTACTCAGGGTGCTGAGTGCTCAGTACTCAGGGTGCTGGGTGCTCAGTGATCGGGGTGCTGGGTGCTCAGTGCTCAGTTTGCTCAGTGCTCAGTACTCAGGGTGCTGGGTGCTCAGTACTCAGGGTGCTGGGTGCTCAGTGCTCAGGGTGCTCGGTGCTCAGTACTCAGGGTGCTGGGTGCTCAGTGCTCAGGGTGCTGGGTGCTCAGTGCTCGGGGTGCTGGGTGCTCAGTACTCAGGGTGCTGGGTGCTCAGTGCTCGGGGTGCTGGGTGCTCAGTGCTCAGGGTGCTGGGTGCTCAGTACTTAGGGTGCTGGGTGCTCAGTGCTCGGGGTGCTCGGTGCTCAGTACTCAAGGTGCTGGTTGCTCAGTGCTAGCGGTGCTGGGTGCTCAGTCTTCGGGGTGCTCCGTGCTCAGTGCTCAGGGTGCTGGGTGCTCAGTAATCAGGGTGCTCGGTGCTCAGTGCTCGGGGTGCTGGGTGCTCAGTACTCAGGGTGCTGGGTGCTCAGTGCTCAGTACTCAGCGTGCTGGGTGCTCAGTGCTCGGGGTGCTGGGTCCTCAGTGCTCAGGGTGCTGGGTGCTCAGTAATCAGGGTGCTGCCTGCTCAGTGCTCGTGCTGCTGGGTCCTCAGTGCTCGGTGTGCTGGGTGCTCAGTGCTCAGGGTGCTGGTTGCTCAGTACTCAGTGTGCTCAGTGCTCAGGGTGCTGGGTGCTCAGAACTCAGGGTACTGGGTGCTTAGTACTCAGGGTGCTTGGTGCTCAGTACTCAGGGTGCTGTCTGCTCAGTGCTCAGGGTGCTCGGTGCTCAGTACTCATGGTGCTGTGTGCTCATTCTCGGGGTGCTGGGTGCTCAGTACTCAGGTTGCTCAGTACTCTGGGTACTCGGTGCTCAGTATTCATGGTGCTGGGTGCTCTGTACTCAGGGTGCTCAGTGCTCAGTTCTCAGGGTGCTCGGTGCTCAGTGTTTGGGGTGCTGGGTGCTCAGTACTCAGGGTGCTGGGTGCTCAGTGCTCAGGGTGCTGGGTGCTCAGTACTCAGGGTGCTGGGTGCTCAGTACTCAGTGCTCAGGATGCTGGGTGCTCATTGCTCAGGGTGCTGGGTGCTCAGTGCTCAGGGTGCTCAGTGCTCAGTACTCAGGGTGCTGGGTGCTCAGTACTCAGGGTGCTGGGTGCTCAGTGCTCGGGGTGCCCGGTGCTCAGTGCTCGGGGTGCTCGGTGCTCAGTTCTCAGGGTGCTGGGTGCTCAGTACTCAGGGTGCTGGGTGCTCAGTGCTGGGTGCTCAGTACTCTGGGTGCTGGGTGCTCAGTGCTCGGGGTGCTGTGTGATCAGTACTCAGGGTGCTCGGTGCTCAGTACTCAGGGTGCTGGGTGCTCAGTGCTCGGTGTGCTGGGTGCTCAGTACTCAGGGTGCTGGGTGCTCAGTGCTCGGGGTGCTCGGTGCTCAGTACGTTGGGTGCTCAGTACTCAGGGTGCTGGGTGCTCAGTGCTCAGGGTGCTGGGTGCTCAGGGCTCAGGGTGCTGTGTGCTCAGTGCTCAGGGTGCTGGGTGCTCAGTGCTCAGGGTGCTTGATGCTCAGTACTCATTGTGCTGGGTGCTCAGTGCTCAGGGTGCTCGGTGCTCAGATCTCAGGGTGCTCGGTGCTCATTGTTTGGGGTGCTGGGTGCTCAGTACTCAGGGTGCTGGGTGCTCAGTGCTCAGGGTACTGGGTGCTCAGTGCTCAGGGTGCTGGGTGCTCAGTACTCAGTGCTCAGGATGCTGGGTGCTCAGTGATCAGGGTGCTGGGTGCTCAGTGCTCAGGGTGCTCAGTGCTCAGTACTCAGGGTGCTGGGTGCTCAGTACTCAGGGTGAGGACCGAGCACCCAGAGTACTAAGCACCCAGCACACTGAGTACTGAGCACCCAGCACCCTGAGCACTGAGCACCCAGCACGCTGAGTACTGAGAACCCAGCACGCTGAGCACTGAGCACCCAGCACCCTGAGTACTGAGCATCCAGCACCCCGAGCACTGAGCACCCAGCACCCTGAGTACTGAGCACTGAGGACCCAGCACCCCGAGCACTGATCACCCAGCTCCCTGTGTACTGAGCACTGAGTACCCAGCACCCCGAGCACTGAGCACCCAGCACCCTGAGCACTGAGCACCCTGAGTACTGAGCACCCAGCACCCTGAGCACTGAGCACCCAGCACCCTGAGCACTGAGCACCCAGCACCCAGAGCACTGAGCACCCTGAGTACTGAGCACTGAGCACCCTGAGCACTGAGCACCGAGCACCCTGAGTACTGAGCACTGAGCACCCTGAGCACTGAGCACCCTGCACCCTGAGTACTGAGCACCAAGCACCCCGAGCACTGAGCACCCAGCACCCTGAGTACTGAGCACCCAGCGTACTGAGCACCGAGCACCCCGAGCACTGAGCACCCAGCACCCTGAGTACTGAGCACCCAGCACCCCGAGCACTGAGCAGCCAGCACCCTGAGTACTGAGCACCGAGCACCCTGAGTACTGAGCACCCAGCAACCTGAGTACTGAGCACCCAGCGTACTGAGCACCGAGCTCCCAGCACCCTGAGTACTGAGCACCCAGCAACCTGAGCACTGAGCACCCAGCACCCTGAGTACTGAGCACTGAGCACACCGAGTACTGAGCACCGAGCACCCCGAGCACTGAGCACCCAGCACCCCGAGCACCAAGCACCCTGAGTACTGAGCACCCAGCACCCTGAGCACTGAGCACCCAGCACCCTGAGCACTGAGCACCCAGCACCCTGAGCACTGAGCACCCAGCACCCTGAGTACTGAGCACCGAGCACCCCGAGCACTGAGCACCCAGCACCCTGAGCACCGAGCACCCTGAGTACTGAGCACTGAGCACCCTGAGTACTGAGCAACCAGCACCCTGAGTACTGAGCACCCAGCACCCTGAGCAATGAGAACCCTGAGTACTGAGCACAAAGCACTCTGAGCACTGAACACACAGCACCCCGAGCACTGAGCACCCAGCACCCCGAGCACTGAGCACCCAGCAACCCGAGCACTGAGCACCCAGCACCATGAGTACTGAGCACCCAGCACCCTGAGTACTGAGCACAAAGCACCCCGACACCCAGCACACTGAGCACTGAGCACCCAGCACCCTGAGCACTGAGCACCCAGCAACCTGAGCACTGACCACCCAGCACCCTGAGCACTGAGCACCCAGCACCCTGAGTACTGAGCACACAACGTACTGAGCACCGAGCACCCTGAGCTCTGAGCACCGAGCACCCCGAGCACTGAGTACCCAGCCCCCGAGCACTGAGCACCCAGCACCCCGAGCACTGAGCACCCAGCACCGCGAGCACTGAGCAACGAGCACCCAGAGCACTGAGCACCCAGCACCGCGAGCACTGAGCACCCAGCACCCCGAGCACAGAGCACCCAGCACCCTGAGTACTGAGCACCCAGCACCCTGAGTACTGAGCACCCAGCACCCTGAGCACGGAGTACCCAGCACCCTGAGCACTGAGCACCCAGCACCCTGAGCACTGAGCACACAGCACCCTGAGCACTGAGCACCCACCACCCTGAGTACTGAGCAATGAGCACCCAGCACCCCGAGCACTGAGCACCCAGCACCCTCAGTACTGAGCACTGAGCACCCAGCACCCCGAGCACTGAGCACCCAGCACCCTGAGCCCTGAGCACAAAGCACCCGAGTACTGAGCACCCAGCACCCTGACTACTGAGCACCCAGCACCCTGAGTACTGAGCACCCAGCACCCCGAGTACAGAGCACCCAGCACCCTGAGTACTGAACACCCAGCACCCAGAGCACTGAGCACTGAGCACCCTGAGCACTGAGTACTGAGCACTGAGCACCCCAAGCACTGAGCACCCAGCACCCGGAGTACTGAGCACCCAGCACCCTGAGTACTAAGCACAGAGCACCCTGAGTACTGAGCACCCAGCACCCTGAGCACTGAGCACCCAGCACCCTGAGCACTGAGCACCCAGCACCCCGAACACTGAGCACCCAGTACCCTGAGTACTGAGCACCCAGCACCCTGAGCACTGAGCACCCAGCACCCTGAGCACTGATCACCCAGCACCCTGAGCACTGAGCACCCAGCACCCTGAGTACTGAGCACCCAGCACCCTGAGTACTGAGCACTCAGCACCCTGAGTACTGAGCACCGAGATCCCTGAGCACTGAGCACCCAGCACCCTGAGCACTGAGCACCCTGAGGACTGAGCACCCAGCACCCTGAGCACTGAGCACCCAGCACCCTGAGTACTGAGCACCGATCTCCCTGAGCACTGAGCACCCAGCACCCCGAGCACTGAGCACCCAGCACCCTGTGTACTGAGCACCCAGCACCCTGAGCCCTGAGCACCCAGCACCCTGAGTACTGAGCACCCTGAGTACTGAGCACCGATCACCCTGAGCACCGAGCTCCGAGCACCCTGAGTACTGAGCACCCAGCACCCTGAGCATTGAGCACCCAGCACCCTGAGTACTGAGCACCCAGCACCCTGAGCACTGAGCACCCAGCACCCTGAGTACTGAGCACCCAGCACCCCGAGTACTGAGCACCGAGCACCCTGAGCACTGAGTACCCAGCACCCTGAGCACTGAGCACCCAGCACCCTGAGTACTGAGCACCCAGCACCCCGAGCACTGAGCACCCAGCACCCCGAGCACTGAGCACCAAGCACCCCGAGAATGAGCACCCAGCACCTCGAGCACTGAGCACCGAGCACCCCGAGCACTGAGCACCCAGCACCCTGAGCACTGAGCACCCTGAGGAGTGAGCACCCAGCACCCTGAGCACTGAGCACCCAGCACACTGAGTACTGAGCACCGATCACCCTGAGCACTGAGCACCCAGCACACCGAGCACTGAGCACCCAGCACCCTGAGTACTGAGCACCAAGCAACCTGAGTACTGAGCACCCAGCACCCTGAGTACTGAGCACCCTGAGTACTGAGCACCGATCACCCTGAGCACTGAGCTCCCAGCACCCTGAGTACTGAGCACCCCGCACCCTGAGCATTGAGCACCCAGCACCCTGAGTACTGAGCACCCACCACCCTGAGCACTGAGCACCCAGCACCCCGAGAATGAGCACCCAGCACACCGAGTACTGAGCACCGAGCACCCTGAGCACTGAGTACCCAGCACCCTGAGCACTGAGCACCCAGCACCCTGAGTACTGAGCACCCAGCACCCCGAGCACTGAGCACAGAGCACCCCGAGCACTGAGCACCCAGCACCCCGAGAATGAGCACCCAGCACCTCGAGCACTGAGCACCGAGCACCCCGAGCACTGAGCACACAGCACCCTGAGCACTGAGCACCCTGAGGACTGAGCACCCAGCACCCTGAGCACTGATCACCCAGCACACTGAGTACTGAGCACCGATCACCCTGAGCACTGAGCACCCAGCACCCCGAGCACTGAGCACCCAGCACCCTGAGTACTGAGCACCAAGCACCCTGAGCACTGAGCACCCAGCACCCTGAGTACTGAGCACCCTGAGTACTGAGCACCGATCACCCTGAGCACTGAGATCCCATCACCCTGAGTACTGAGCACCCAGCACCCTGAGCACTGAGCACCCAGCACCCTGAGTACTGAGCACCCAGCACCCTGAGCACTGAGCACCCAGCACCCTGAGTACTGAGCGCCCAGCACCCTGAGAACTGAGCACCCAGCACCCTGAGTACTGAGCACCCAGCACCCCGAGCATTGAGCACCCAGCACCCCGAGAATGAGCACCCAGCACCCCGAGTACTGAACACCGAGCACAATGAGCACTGAGTACCCAGCACCCTGAGCACTGAGCACCCAGCACCCTGAGTACTGAGCACCCAGCACCCTGAGCACTGAGCACCCAGCACCCTGAGTACTGAGCACCCAGCACCCTGAGTACTGAACACCCAGCACCCTGAGCACTGAGCACTAAGCACCCTGAGCACTGAGTACTGAGCAGCGAGCACCCCAAGCACTGAGCACCCAGCACCCGGAGTACTGAGCACCCAGCACCCTGAGTACTAAGCACCGAGCACCCTGAGTACTGAGCACCCAGCACCCTGAGAACTGAACACACAGCACCCTGAGTACTGAGCACCTCGAGCACTGAGCACCCAGCACCCTGAGTACTGAGCACCGAGCACCCCGAGCACTGAGCACCCAGCACCCCGAGCACTGAGCACCCAGCACCCCGAGCACTGAGCACCCAGCACCCTGAGCACTGAGCACCCAGCACCCTGAGCACTGAGCACCCAGCACCCTGAGCACTGAGGACCCAGCACCCTGAGCACTGAGCACCCAGCACCCTGAGCACTGAGCACCCAGCACCCTGAGCACTGAGCACCCAGCACCCTGAGTACTGAGCACTGAGCACCCAGCACCCTGAGCACTGAGCACCCAGCACCCTGAGTACTAAGCACCCAGCACCCTGAGTACTGAGCACCCAGCACCCTGAGTACTGAGCACCCAGCACCCTGAGTACTAAGCACCCAGCACCCTGAGTCCTGAGCACCCAGCACCCTGAGCACTGAGCACCCAGCACCCTGAGTACTGAGCACTGAGCACCGAGCACCCCGAGCACAGAGCACCCAGCACCCTGAGTACTGAGCACCCAGCACCCCGAGCACTGAGCACCCAGCAACCTGAGTACTAAGCACACAGCACCCTGAGTACTGAGCACCCAGCACCCTGAGCACTGAGCACCCAGCACCCTGAGTACTGAGCACTGAGCACCGAGAACCCCGAGCACTGAGCACCCAGCTCCCTGAGTACTGAGCACCCAGCACCCCGAGCACTGAGCACCCAGCACCCTGAGTACTGAGCACCGAGCACCCTGAGTACTGAGCACCCAGCACCCTGAGTACTGAGCACCCAGCGTACTGAGCACCGATCACCCCGAGCACTGAGCACCCAGCACCCTGAGTACTGAGCACCCAGCACCCTGAGTACTGAGCACCCAGCACCCTGAGTACTGAGCACCCAGCGTACTGAGCACAGAGCACACCGAGCACTGAGCACCCAGCACCCTGAGTACTGAGCACCCAGCACCCCGAGCACTGAGCACCCAGCACCCTGAGTACTGAGCACCGAGCACCCTGAGTACTGAGCACCCAGCACCCTGAGTACTGAGCACCCAGCGTACTGAGCACCGAGCACCCCGAGCACTGAGCACCCAGCACCCTGAGTACTAAGCACCCAGCAACCTGAGTACTGAGCACCCAGCACCCTGAGTACTGAGCACCCAGCGTACTGAGCACCGAGCACACCGAGCACTGAGCACCCAGCACCCTGAGTACTGAGCACCGAGCACCACGAGCACTGAGCACCCAGCACCGCGAGCACTGAGCACCCAGCACCCTGAGTACTGAGCACCGAGCACCCTGAGTACTGAGCGCCCAGCACCCTGAGTACTGAGCACCCAGCGTACTGAGCAACGAGCACCCAGCACCCTGAGTACAGAGCACCGTGCATCCCGAGCACTGAGCACCCAGCACCCCGAGCACTGAGCACCCAGCACCCCGAGCACTGAGCACCCAGCACCCCGAGCACTGAGCACCCAGCACCCCGAGCAGTGAGCACCCAGCACCCTGAGTAATGAGCACCCAGCACCCTGAGTACTGAGCACAAAACGTACTGAGCACCGAGCACCCTGAGCACTGAGTACCCAGCACACCGAGCACTGAGCACCCAGCACCCTGAGCACTGAGTACCCAGCACACCGAGTACTGAGCACCCAGCACCCTGAGTACTGAGCACCGAGCACCCTGAGTACTGAGCACCCAGCACCCTGAGCACTGAGCACCCACCACCCTGAGTACTGAGCACCCAGCACCCCAAGCACAGAGCACCCTGAGTACTGAGCACCCAGCACCCTGAGTACTGAGCACCCAGCACCCTGAGCACTGAGTACCCACCACCCTGAGTACTGAGCAATGAGCACCCAGCACCCCGAGCACTGAGCACCCAGCACCCTCAGTACTGAGCACTGAGCACCCAGCACCCCGAGCACTGAGCACCCAGCACCCTGAGCCCTGAGCACCCAGCACCCGAGTACTGAGCACCCAGCACCCTGACTACTGAGCACCCAGCACCCTGAGTACTGAGCACCCAGCACCCCGAGTACTGAGCACCCAGCACCCTGAGTACTGAACACCCAGCACCCAGAGCACTGAGCACTGAGCACCCTGAGCACTGAGTACTGAGCACTGAGCACCCCAAGCACTGAGCACCCAGCACCCGGAGTACTGAGCACCCAGCACCCTGAGTACTAAGCACAGAGCACCCTGAGGACTGAGCACCCAGCACCCTGAGCACTGAGCACCCAGCACCCTGAGTACTGAGCACCGATCTCCCTGAGCACTGAGCACCCAGCACCCCGAGCACTGAGCACCCAGCACCCTGTGTACTGAGCACCCAGCACCCTGAGCCCTGAGCACCCAGCACCCTGAGTACTGAGCACCCTGAGTACTGAGCACCGATCACCCTGAGCACTGAGCTCCGAGCACCCTGAGTACTGAGCACCCAGCACCCTGAGCATTGAGCACCCAGCACCCTGAGTACTGAGCAGCCAGCACCCTGAGCACTGAGCACCCAGCACCCTGAGTACTGAGCACCCAGCACCCTGAGCACTGAGCACCCAGCACCCTGAGTACTGAGCACCCAGCACCCCGAGCACTGAGCACCCAGCACCCCGAGAATGAGCACCCAGCACCCCGAGTACTGAGCACCGAGCACCCTGAGCACTGAGTACCCAGCACCCTGAGCACTGAGCACCCAGCACCCTGAGTACTGAGCACCCAGCACCCCGAGCACTGAGCACCCAGCACCCCGAGCACTGAGCACCAAGCACCCCGAGAATGAGCACCCAGCACCTCGAGCACTGAGCACCGAGCACCCCGAGCACTGAGCACCCAGCACCCTGAGCACTGAGCACCCTGAGGAGTGAGCACCCAGCACCCTGAGCACTGAGCACCCAGCACACTGAGTACTGAGCACCGATCACCCTGAGCACTGAGCACCCAGCACCCCGAGCACTGAGCACCCAGCACCCTGAGTACTGAGCACCAAGCAACCTGAGTACTGAGCACCCAGCACCCTGAGTACTGAGCACCCTGAGTACTGAGCACCGATCACCCTGAGCACTGAGCTCCCAGCACTCTGAATACTGAGCACCCCGCACCCTGAGCATTGAGCACCCAACACCCTGAGTACTGAGCACCCACCACCCTGAGCACTGAGCACCCAGCACCCCGAGAATGAGCACCCAGCACACCGAGTACTGAGCACCGAGCACCCTGAGCACTGAGTACCCAGCACCCTGAGCACTGAGCACCCAGCACCCTGAGTACTGAGCACCCAGCACCCCGAGCACTGAGCACAGAGCACCCCGAGCACAGAGCACCCAACACCCCGAGAATGAGCACCCAGCACCTCGAGCACTGAGCACCGAGCACCCCGAGCACTGAGCACACAGCACCCTGAGCACTGAGCACCCTGAGGACTGAGCACCCAGCACCCTGAGCACTGATCACCCAGCACACTGAGTACTGAGCACCGATCACCCTGAGCACTGAGCACCCAGCACCCCGAGCACTGAGCACCCAGCACCCTGAGTACTGAGCACCAAGCACCCTGAGCACTGAGCACCCAGCACCCTGAGTACTGAGCACCCTGAGTACTGAGCACCGAGCACCCTGAGCACTGAGATCCCATCACCCTGAGTACTGAGCACCCAGCACCCTGAGCACTGAGCACCCAGCACCCTGAGTACTGAGCACCCAGCACCCTGAGCACTGAGCACCCAGCACCCTGAGTACTGAGCGCCCAGCACCCTGAGAACTGAGCACCCAGCACCCTGAGTACTGAGCACCCAGCACCCCGAGCATTGAGCACCCAGCACCCCGAGAATGAGCACCCAGCACCCCGAGTACTGAGCACCGAGCACAATGAGCACTGAGCACCCAGCACCCTGAGCACTGAGCACCCAGCACCCTGAGTACTGAGCACCCAGCACCCTGAGCACTGAGCACCCAGCACCCTGAGTACTGAGCACCCAGCACCCTGAGTACTGAACACCCAGCACACTGAGCACTGAGCACTAAGCACCCTGAGCACTGAGTACTGAGCAGCGAGCACCCCAAGCACTGAGCACCCAGCACCCGGAGTACTGAGCACCCAGCACCCTGAGTACTAAGCACCGAGCACCCTGAGTACTGAGCACCCAGCACCCTGAGCACTGAACACACAGCACCCTGAGTACTGAGCACCTCGAGCACTGAGCACCCAGCACCCTGAGTACTGAGCACCGAGCACCCCGAGCACTGAGCACCCAGCACCCCGAGCACTGAGCACCCAGCACCCCGAGCACTGAGCACCCAGCACCCTGAGCACAGAGCACCCAGCACCCTGAGCACTGAGCACCCAGCACCCTGAGCACTGAGGACCCAGCACCCTGAGCACTGAGCACCCAGCACCCTGAGCACTGAGCACCCAGCACCCTGAGCACTGAGCACCCAGCACCCTGAGTACTGAGAACTGAGCACCCAGCACCCTGAGCACTGAGCACCCAGCACCCTGAGTACTAAGCACCCAGCACCCTGAGTACTGAGCACCCAGCACCCTGAGTACTGAGCACCCAGCACCCTGAGTACTAAGCACCCAGCACCCTGAGTCCTGAGCACCCAGCACCCTGAGCACTGAGCACCCAGCACCCTGACTACTGAGCACTGAGCACCGAGCACCCCGAGCACAGAGCACCCAGCACCCTGAGTACTGAGCACCCAGCACCCCGAGCACTGAGCACCCAGCACCCTGAGTACTAAGCACCCAGCACCCTGAGTACTGAGCACCCAGCACCCTGAGCACTGAGCACCCAGCACCCTGAGTACTGAGCACTGAGCACCGAGAACCCCGAGCACTGAGCACCCAGCTCCCTGAGTACTGAGCACCCAGCACCCCGAGCACTGAGCACCCAGCACCCTGAGTACTGAGCACCGAGCACCCTGAGTACTGAGCACCCAGCACCCTGAGTACTGAGCACCCAGCGTACTGAGCACCGAGCACCCCGAGCACTGAGCACCCAGCACCCTGAGTACTGAGCACCCAGCACCCTGAGTACTGAGCACCCAGCACCCTGAGTACTGAGCACCCAGCGTACTGAGCACAGAGCACACCGAGCACTGAGCACCCAGCACCCTGAGTACTGAGCACCCAGCACCCCGAGCACTGAGCACCCAGCACCCTGAGTACTGAGCACCGAGCACCCTGAGTACTGAGCACCCAGCACCCTGAGTACTGAGCACCCAGCGTACTGAGCACCGAGCACCCCGAGCACTGAGCACCCAGCACCCTGAGTACTGAGCACCGAGCACCACGAGCACTGAGCACCCAGCACCGCGAGCACTGAGCACCCAGCACCCTGAGTACTGAGCACCGAGCACCCTGAGTACTGAGCGCCCAGCACCCTGAGTACTGAGCACCCAGCGTACTGAGCAACGAGCACCCAGCACCCTGAGTACAGAGCACCGTGCATCCCGAGCACTGAGCACCCAGCACCCCGAGCACTGAGCACCCAGCACCCCGAGCACTGAGCACCCAGCACCCCGAGCACTGAGCACCCAGCACCCCGAGCAGTGAGCACCCAGCACCCTGAGTAATGAGCACCCATCACCCTGAGTACTGAGCACACAACGTACTGAGCACCGAGCACCCTGAGCACTGAGTACCCAGCACACCGAGCACTGAGCACCCAGCACCCTGAGCACTGAGTACCCAGCACACCGAGCACTGAGCACCCAGCACCCTGAGTACTGAGCACCCAGCACCCTGAGTACTGAGCACCCAGCACCCTGAGCACTGAGCACCCAGCACCCTGAGTACTGAGCACCCAGCACCCCAAGCACAGAGCACCCTGAGTACTGAGCACCCAGCACCCCAAGCACTGAGCACCCTGAGTACTGAGCACCCAGCACCCTGATTAATGAGCACCCAGCACCCCGAGTACTGAGCACCCAGCACGCTAAGTACTGAGCACCCAACGTACTGAGCACCGAGCACCCTGAGCACTGAGCACCCAGCACCCTGATTACTGAGCACCCAGCACCCTGAGCAATGAGCACCCTGAGTACTGAGCACCCAGAACCTTGAGCACTGAGCACCGAGCACCCCGAGCACTGAGCACCCAGCACCCGGAGTACTGAGCACCCAGCACCCTGTGTACTAAGCACCGAGCACCCTGAGTACTGAGCACCCAGCACCCTGAGCACTGAACACATAGCACCCTGAGTTCTGAGCACCTCGAGCACTGAGCACCCAGCACCCTGAGTACTGAGCACCCAGCACCCTGAGTACTGAGCACCCAGCACCCTGAGCACTGAGTACCCAGCACCCTGAGCACTGAGCACCCAGCACCCTGAGCACTGAGCACACAGCACCCTGAGCACTGAGCACCCAGCACCCTGAGTACTGAGCACTGAGCACCCAGGACCCCGAGCACTGAGCACCCAGCACCCTGAGTACTGAGCACTGAGCACCCAGCACCCCGAGCACTGAGCACCCAGCACCCTGAGCACTGAGCACCCAGCACCCGAGTACTGAGCACCCAGCACCCTGAGTACTGAGCACCCAGCACCCTGAGTACTGAGCACCGAGCACCCCGAGCACTGAGCACCCAGCACCCCGAGCACAGAGCACCCAACACCCTGAGTACTGAGCACCCAGCACCCTGAGTACTGAGCACCCAGCACCCTGAGCACTGAGTACCCAGCACCCTGAGCACTGAGCACCCAGCACCCTGAGCACTGAGCACACAGCACCCTGAGCACTGAGCACCCAGCACCCTGAGTACTGAGCACTGAGCACCCAGGACCCCGAGCACTGAGCACCCAGCACCCTGAGTACTGAGCACCGAGCACCCCGAGCACTGAGCACCCAGCACCCGGAGTACTGAGCACCGAGCACCCCGAGCACTGAGCACCCAGCACCACGAGCACTGAGCACCCAGCACCCTGAGCACTGAGCACCCAGCACCCTGTGCACTGAGCACCCAGCACCCGAGTACTGAGCACCCAGCACCCTGAGTACTGAGCACCCAGCACCCTGAGTACTGAGCACCCAGCACCCCGAGTTCTGAGCACCCAGCACCCTGAGTACTGAGCACCCAGCACCCTGAGCACTGAGCACCCAGCACCCCGAGCACTGAGCACGCAGCACCCTGAGCACTGAGCACCCAGCACCCTGAGCACTGAGCACCCAGCACCGTGAGCAATGAGCACCCAGCACCCTGAGTAGTGAGCTCCCAACGTACTGAGCACCGAGCACCCCGAGCACTGAGCACCCAGCACCCTGAGTACTGAGCACCCAGCACCCTGAGTACTGAGCACCCAGCACCCTGAGTACTGAGCACCCAGCACCCCGAATACTGAGCACCCAGCACCCTGAGTACTGAGCACCCAGCAACCTGAGCACTGAGCACCCTGCACCCCGAGCACTGAGCACCCATCACCCTGAGTACTGAGCACCCAGCACCCTGAGAACTGAGCACCCAGCAACCTGAGCACTGATCACCCAGCACCCTGAGCACTGAGCACCCAGCACCCTGAGTACTGAGTACCCAGCACCCTGAGTACTGAGCAATCAGCACCCTGAGTACTGAGCACCCAGCACTCCGAGCACTGAGCACCCAGAACACTGAGCACTGAGCACCCTGAGGACTGAGCACACAGCACCCTGAGCACTGAGCACCCAGCACCCTGAGTACTGAGCACCGATCACCCTGAGCACTGAGCACCCAGCACCCCGAGCACTGAGCACCCAGCACCCTGAGTTCTGAGCACCCAGCACCCCGAGCACTGAGCACCCAGCACCCTGAGTACTGAGCACCCAGCACCCTGAGTACTGAACACCCAGCAGCCTGAGCACTGAGCACTGAGCACCCTGAGCACTGAGTACTGAGCACCGAGCACCCCGAGCACTGAGCACCGAGCACCCGGAGTACTGAGCACCCAGCACCCTGAGTACTAAGCACCAAGCACCCTGAGTACTGAGCACCCAGCACCCTGAGCACTGAACACACAGCACCCTGAGTACTGAGCACCTAGAGCACTGAGCACCCAGCACCCTGAGTACTGAGCACCGAGCACCCCGAGCACTGAGCACCCAGCACCCCGAGCACTGAGCACACAGCACCCCGAGCACTGAGCACCCAGCACCCTGAGCACTGAGCACCCAGCACCCTGAGCACTGAGTACCCAGCACCCTGAGCACTGAGCAACCAGCACCCTGAGCAATGAGCACCCAGCACCCTGAGCACTGAGCACCCAGCACCCTGAGTACTGAGAACTGAGCACCCAGCACCCCGAGCACTGAGCACCCAGCACCCTGAGTACTAAGCACACAGCACCCTGAGTACTGAGCACCCAGCACCCTGAGTACTGAGCACCCAGCGTACTGAGCACCAAGCACCCCGAGCACTTAGCACCCAGCAACCTGAGTACTGAGCACCCAGCACCCCGAGCACTGAGCACCCAGCACCCTGAGTACTGAGCACCGAGCACCCTGAGTACTGAGCACCCAGAACCTTTAGTACTGAGCACCCAGCGTACTGAGCACCGAGCACCCAGCACCCTGAGTACTGAGCACCCAGCACCCTGAGCACTGAGCACCCAGCACCCTGAGTACTGAACACTGAGCACCCCGAGTACTGAGCACCGGGCACCCCGAGCACTAAGCACCCAGCACCTGAGTACTGAGCACCCAGCACCCCGAGCACTGAGCACCCAGCACCCTGAGCACTGAGCACCCAGCACCCTGAGCACTGAGCACCCAGCACCCTGAGCACTGAGCACCCAGCACCCTGAGCACTGAGCACCCAGCACCCTGAGCACTGAGCACCCAGCACGCTGAGCAATGAGCACCCAGCATCCCGAGTACTGAGCACACAGCACCCTGAGTACTGAGCACCGAGCACCCCGAGCACTGAGCACCCAGCACCCTGAGTACTGAGCACCCAGCGCCCCAAACACTGAGCACCGAGCACCCTGAGAACTGAGCACCGAGCACCCTGAGTACTGAGCACCCAGCACCATGAGTACTGAGCACCGAGCACCCAGAGTACTGAGCAACCTGAGTACTGCGCACCCAGTACCCCGAGAATGAGCACCCAGCACCATGAGTACTGAGCACCGAGCACCCTGAGCACTGAGCACCCAGCACCCTGAGTACTGAGCACCAAGCACCCTGAGTACTGAGCACCCAGCACCCTGAGTACTGAGCACCCAGCACCCTGAGTTCTGAGCACCAAGCACCCTGAGCACTGAGCACACTGAGTACTGAGCACCCAGCACCCTGAGCACTGAGGACCCAGCACCCTGAGTACTGAGAACCCAGCACCCTGAGCACTGAGGACCCAGCACCCCGAGCACTGAGCACCCAGCACCCTGAGTACTGAGCACCCAGCACCCCGATCACTGAGCACCGGGCACCCCGAGCACTGAGCACCCAGCACCCTGAGCACTGAGCACCCAGCATCCTGAGCACTGAGTACTGAGCACTGAGCACCCTGAGTACTGAGCACCCAGCACCCTGAGTACTGAGCACCCAGCACCCTGAGTACTGAGCACCCAGCACCCCGAATACTGAGCACCCAGCACCCTGAGTACTGAGCACCCAGCAACCTGAGCACTGAGCACCCTGCACCCCGAGCACTGAGCACCCATCACCCTGAGTACTGAGCACCCAGCACCCTGAGAACTGAGCACCCAGCAACCTGAGCACTGATCACCCAGCACCCTGAGCACTGAGCACCCAGCACCCTGAGTACTGAGTACCCAGCACCCTGAGTACTGAGCAATCAGCACCCTGAGTACTGAGCACCCAGCACTCCGAGCACTGAGCACCCAGAACCCTGAGCACTGAGCACCCTGAGGACTGAGCACACAGCACCCTGAGCACTGAGCACCCAGCACCCTGAGTACTGAGCACCGATCACCCTGAGCACTGAGCACCCAGCACCCCGAGCACTGAGCACCCAGCACCCTGAGTTCTGAGCACCCAGCACCCCGAGCACTGAGCACCCAGCACCCTGAGTACTGAGCACCCAGCACCCTGAGTACTGAACACCCAGCAGCCTGAGCACTGAGCACTGAGCACCCTGAGCACTGAGTACTGAGCACCGAGCACCCCGAGCACTGAGCACCGAGCACCCGGAGTACTGAGCACCCAGCACCCTGAGTACTAAGCACCAAGCACCCTGAGTACTGAGCACCCAGCACCCTGAGCACTGAACACACAGCACCCTGAGTACTGAGCACCTAGAGCACTGAGCACCCAGCACCCTGAGTACTGAGCACCGAGCACCCCGAGCACTGAGCACCCAGCACCCCGAGCACTGAGCACACAGCACCCCGAGCACTGAGCACCCAGCACCCTGAGCACTGAGCACCCAGCACCCTGAGCACTGAGCACCCAGCACCCTGAGCACTGAGTACCCAGCACCCTGAGCACTGAGCAACCAGCACCCTGAGCAATGAGCACCCAGCACCCTGAGCACTGAGCACCCAGCACCCTGAGTACTGAGCACTGAGCACCCAGCACCCCGAGCACTGAGCACCCAGCACCCTGAGTACTAAGCACACAGCACCCTGAGTACTGAGCACCCAGCACCCTGAGTACTGAGCACCCAGCGTACTGAGCACCAAGCACCCCGAGCACTTAGCACCCAGCAACCTGAGTACTGAGCACCCAGCACCCCGAGCACTGAGCACCCAGCACCCTGAGTACTGAGCACCGAGCACCCTGAGTACTGAGCACCCAGAACCTTTAGTACTGAGCACCCAGCGTACTGAGCACCGAGCACCCAGCACCCTGAGTACTGAGCACCCAGCACCCTGAGCACTGAGCACCCAGCACCCTGAGTACTGAACACTGAGCACCCCGAGTACTGAGCACCGGGCACCCCGAGCACTAAGCACCCAGCACCTGAGTACTGAGCACCCAGCACCCCGAGCACTGAGCACCCAGCACCCTGAGCACTGAGCACCCAGCACCCTGAGCACTGAGCACCCAGCACCCTGAGCACTGAGCACCCAGCACCCTGAGCACTGAGCACCCAGCACCCTGAGCACTGAGCACCCAGCACGCTGAGCAATGAGCACCCAGCATCCCGAGTACTGAGCACACAGCACCCTGAGTACTGAGCACCGAGCACCCCGAGCACTGAGCACCCAGCACCCTGAGTACTGAGCACCCAGCGCCCCAAACACTGAGCACCGAGCACCCTGAGAACTGAGCACCGAGCACCCTGAGTACTGAGCACCCAGCACCATGAGTACTGAGCACCGAGCACCCAGAGTACTGAGCAACCTGAGTACTGCGCACCCAGTACCCCGAGAATGAGCACCCAGCACCATGAGTACTGAGCACCGAGCACCCTGAGCACTGAGCACCCAGCACCCTGAGTACTGAGCACCAAGCACCCTGAGTACTGAGCACCCAGCACCCTGAGTACTGAGCACCCAGCACCCTGAGTTCTGAGCACCAAGCACCCTGAGCACTGAGCACACTGAGTACTGAGCACCCAGCACCCTGAGCACTGAGGACCCAGCACCCTGAGTACTGAGAACCCAGCACCCTGAGCACTGAGGACCCAGCACCCCGAGCACTGAGCACCCAGCACCCTGAGTACTGAGCACCCAGCACCCCGATCACTGAGCACCGGGCACCCCGAGCACTGAGCACCCAGCACCCTGAGCACTGAGCACCCAGCATCCTGAGCACTGAGTACTGAGCACTGAGCACCCTGAGCACTGAGCAATCAGCACCCTGAGCACTGAGCACGCATCACCCTGAGTACTGAGCACCCAGCACCCCAAAAACTGAGCACCGAGCACCCTGAGAACTGAGCACCGAGCACCCTGAGTACTGAGCACCCAGCACCATTATTACTGAGCACCGAGCACCCAGAGTACTGAGCAACCTGAGTACTGAGCCCCCAGCACCCTGAGTACTGAGCACCGAGCTCCCCGAGCACTGAGCACCCTGAGTACTGAGCACCCAGCACCCCAAACACTGAGCACCTAGCACCCTGAGCACTGAGCACCCAGCACCCTGAGCACTGAGCACCCAGCACCATGAGTACTGAGCACCCAGCACGCTGAGTACTGCGCACCCAGCACCCCGAACACTGAGCACCCAGCACCCTGAGTACTGAGCACTGAGCACCCAGCACCCCGAGCACTGAGCACCCAGCACCCTGTGTACTGAGCACTGAAAACCCTGAGTACTAAGCACCCAGCACCCTGAGTACTGAGCACCCAGGACCCTGAGCACTGAGCACCGAGCACCCCGAGCACTGAGCACCCATCACCCTGAGCACTGAGAACCGAGCACCCCGAGCACTGAGCACTGAGCACTGAGCACCCAGCACCCTGAGTACTGAGCACCCAGCGCCCCGAGCACTGAGCACCCAGCACCCCGAGCACTGAGCACCCAGCACCCTGAGCACTGAGCACCCAGCACCCTGAGCACTGAGCACCCAGCACCCTGAGTACTGAGTACCCAGCACCCTGAGCACTGAGCACCCAGCACCCTGAGTACTGATCACCGAGCACCCCGAGCACTGAGCACCCAGCACCCTGAGTACTGAGCACCCATCACCCTGAGTACTGAGCACCCAGCACCCTGAGCACTGAGCACAAAGCACGCTGAGTACTGAGCACTGAGCACCCTGAGTACTGAGCACCGAGCACCCTGAGCACTGAGCACCCAGCACGCTGAGTACTGAGCACTGAGCACCCTGAGTACTGAGCACCGAGCACGCTGAGTACTGAGCACCCAGCACCCTGAGAACTGAGCGGCCAGCACCCTCAGCACTGAGCACCCAGCACCCCGAGCACTGAGCACCCAGCACCCTGAGCACTGAGCACCCAGCACCCCGAGTACTGAGCACCCAGCACCCCGAGCACTGAGCACCCAGCACCCCGAGCACTGAGCACCCAGCACCCTGAGTACTGAGCACTGAGCACCCCGAGTACTGAGCACCCAGCACCCCGAGCACTAAGCACCCAGCACCCTGAGTACTGAGAACAGATCACCCTGAGTACTGAGCACCCAGCACCCTGAGTACTGAGCCCCCAACACCCTGAGTACTGAGCACCCAGCTCCCCGAGCACTGAGCACCAAGCACCCCGAGAATGAGCACCCAGCACCCTGAGTACTGAGAACCGAGCACCCTGAGGACTGAGCACAGAGCACCCTGAGTACTGAGCCCCCAGCACCCTGAGTACTGAGCACCCAGCACCCTGAGCACCCAGCACCCCGAGAATGAGCACCCAGCACCCTGAGTACTGAGCACCCAGCACCCTGAGTACTGAGCACTAAGCACCCAGAGCACTGAGCCCCCAGCACCCCGAGCACGGAGCACCCAGGACCAAGAGCACTGAGTACTGAGCACCCAGCACCCTGAGTACTGTGCACCGAGCTCCCCGAGCACTGAGCACCCTGAGTACTGAGCACTGAGCACCAAGCACCCTGAGTACTGAGCACCCAGCACGCTGAGTACTGAGCACCCAGCACCCTGAGCACTGAGCACCCAGCACCCTGAGCACTGAGCACCAAGCACCCTGAGTACTGAGCACCCAGCACGCTGTGTACTGAGCACCCAGCACCCCGAGCACTGAGCACCCAGCACCCTGAGTACTGAGCACTGAGCACCCAGCACCCCGAGCACTGAGCACCCAGCACCCTGAGTACTGAGCACCCAGCACCCTGAGTACTGAGCACCCAGCACCCTGAGTACTGAGCACCCAGCACCTCGAATACTGAGCACCCAGCACCCTGAGTACTGAGCACCCAGCAACCTGAGCACTGAGCACCCAGCACCCCGAGCACTGAGCACCCATCACCCTGAGTACTGAGCACCCAGCACCCTGAGCACTGAGCACCCAGGACCCTGAGCACTGATCACCCAGCACACTGAGCACTGAGCACCCAGCACCCTGAGTACTGAGCACCCAGCACCCTGAGTACTGAGCACTCAGCACCCTGAGTACTGAGCACCCAGCACCCCGAGCACTGAGCACCCAGCACCCTGAGCACTGAGCACCCTGAGGACTGAGCACCCAGCATCCTGAGCACTGAGCACCCAGCACCCTGAGTACTGAGCACCGATCACCCTGAGCACTGAGCACCCAGCAACCTGAGCACTGAGCACCCAGGACCCTGAGTACTGAGCACCCAGTACCCCGAGCACTGAGCACCCAGCACCCTGAGCACTGAGCACCCAGCACCCCGAGTACTGAGCACACAGCACTCTGAGTACTGAGCACCGAGCACCCCGAGCACTGAGCACACAGCACCCTGAATACTGCGCACCCAGCACCCCAAACACTGAGCACCGAGCACCCTGAGAACTGAGCACCGAGCACCCTGAGTACTGAGCACCCAGCACCATGAGTACTGAGCACCGAGCACCCAGAGTACTGAGAAACCTCAGTACTGAGCACCCAGCACCCCGAGAATGAGCACCCAGCACCGTGAGTACTGAGCACCGAGCACCCTGAGCACTGAGCACCCAGCACCCTGAGTACTGAGCACCAAGCACCCTGAGTACTGAGCACCCAGCACCCTGAGTACTGAGCACCCAGCACCCTGAGTTCTGAGCACCCAGCACCCTGAGCACTGAGCACACTGAGTAATGAGCATCCAGCACCCTGAGCACTGAGGACCCAGCACCCTGAGTACTGAGCACCCAGCACCCTGAGTACTGAGCACTGAGCACTGAGCAGCCTGAGCACTGAGCACCCAGCACCCTGAGCACTGCGCACCCAGCATCCTGAGCACTGAGTACTGAGCACCCAGCCCCCTGAGCACTGAGCACCCAGCACCCTGAGCACTGAGCACGCATCACCCTGAGTACTGAGCACCCAGCACCCCAAACACTGAGCACCGAGCACCCTGAGAACTATGCACCGAGCTCCCCGAGCACTGAGCACTCTGAGTACTGAGCACCCAGCACCGTGAGTACTGAGCACCGAGCTCCCCGAGCACTGAGCACCCTGAGTACTGAGCACCCAGCACCCCGATAACTGAGCACCTAGCACCCTGAGCACTGAGCACCCAGCACCCTGAGCACTGAGCACCCAGCACCCTGAGTACTGAGCACCCAGCACACTGAGTACTGAGCACCCAGCACCCTGAGTACTGAGCACTGAGCACCCCGAGTACTGAGCACCCAGCACCCCGAGCACTAAGCACCCAGCACCCTGAGTACTGAGCACAGAGCACCCTGAGTACTGAGCCCCCAGCACCCTGAGTACTGAGCACCCAGCACCCTGAGCACTGAGCACCCAGCACCCCGAGAAAGAGCACCCAGCACCCTGAGTACTGAGCACCCAGCACCCTGAGTACTGAGCACTAAGCACCCAGAGCACTGAGCCCCCAGCACCCCGAGCACGGAGCACCCAGGACCAAGAGCACTGAGTACTGAGCACCCAGCACCCTGAGTACTGTGCACCGAGCTCCCCGAGCACTGAGCACCCTGAGTACTGAGCACCCAGCACCCCGATCACTGAGTACCCAGCACCCTGAGCACTGAGCACCCAGCACCCTGAGCACTGAGCACCCAGCACCCTGAGTACTGAGCACCCAGCACGCTGAGTACTGAGCACCCAGCACCCCGAGCACTGAGCACCCAGCACCCTGAGTACTGAGCACCCAGCACCCTGAGTACTGAGCACCCAGCACCCTGAGTACTGAGCACCCAGCACCTCGAATACTGAGCACCCAGCACCCTGAGTACTGAGCACCCAGCAACCTGAGTACTGAGCACCCAGCACCCCGAGCACTGAGCACCCATCACCCTGAGTACTGAGCACCCAGCACCCTGAGCACTGAGCACCCTGAGGACTGAGCACCCAGCATCCTGAGCACTGAGCACCCAGCACCCTGAGTACTGAGCACCGATCACCCTGAGCACTGAGCACCCAGCAACCTGAGCACTGACCACCCAGGACCCTGAGTACTGAGCACCCAGTACCCCGAGCACTGAGCACCCAGCACCCTGAGCACTGAGCACCCAGCACCCCGAGTACTGAGCACACAGCACTCTGAGTACTGAGCACCGAGCACCCCGAGCACTGAGCACACAGCACCCTGAATACTGCGCACCCAGCACCCCAAACACTGAGCACCGAGCACCCTGAGAACTGAGCACCGAGCACCCTGAGTACTGAGCACCCAGCACCATGAGTACTGAGCACCGAGCACCCAGAGTACTGAGAAACCTCAGTACTGAGCACCCAGGACCCCGAGAATGAGCACCCAGCACCGTGAGTACTGAGCACCGAGCACCCTGAGCACTGAGCACCCAGCACCCTGAGTACTGAGCACCAAGCACCCTGAGTACTGAGCACCCAGCACCCTGAGTACTGAGCACCCAGCACCCTGAGTTCTGAGCACCCAGCACCCTGAGCACTGAGCACACTGAGTAATGAGCACCCAGCACCCTGAGCACTGAGGACCCAGCACCCTGAGTACTGAGCACCCAGCACCCTGAGTACTGAGCACTGAGCACTGAGCACCCTGAGCACTGAGCACCCAGCACCCTGAGCACTGCGCACCCAGCATCCTGAGCACTGAGTACTGAGTACCCAGCACCCCGAGAAAGAGCACCCAGCACCCTGAGCACTGAGCACCCAGCATCCTGAGCACTGAGTACTGAGCACCCAGCACCCCAAACACTGAGCACTGAGCACCCTGAGAACTATGCACCGAGCTCCCCGAGCACTGAGCACTCTGAGTACTGAGCACCCAGCACCGTGAGTACTGAGCACCGAGCTCCCCTAGCACTGAGCACCCTGAGTACTGAGCACCCAGCACCCCGATAACTGAGCACCTAGCACCCTGAGCACTGAGCACCCAGCACCCTGAGCACTGAGCACCCAGCACCCTGAGTACTGAGCACCCAGCACACTGAGTACTGAGCACCCAGCACCCCGAGCACTGAGCACCCAGCACCCTGAGTACTGAGCACTGAGCACCCAGCACCCCGAGCACTGAGCACCCAGCACCCTGTGTACTGAGCACTGAGCACCCTGAGTACTAAGCACCCAGCACCCTGAGTACTGAGCACCCAGGACCCTGAGCACTGAGCACCGAGCACCCCGAGCACTGAGCACCCATCACCCTGAGCACTGAGTACTGAGCACTGAGCACCCAGAGCACTGAGCACCCAGCATCCTGAGCACTGAGTACTGAGCACCCAGCACCCTGAGTACTGAGCACCCAGCACCCTGAGCACTGAGCACAAAGCACGCTGAGTACTGAGCACTGAGCACCCTGAGTACTGAGCACCGAGGACCCTGAGCACTGAGCACCCAGCACGCTGAGTACTGAGCACTGAGCACCCTGAGTACTGAGCACCGAGCACCCCGAGCACTGAGCACCCAGCACCCTGAGTACTGAGCACCCAGCGCCCCAAACACTGAGCACCGAGCACCCTGAGAACTGAGCACCGAGCACCCTGAGTACTGAGCACCCAGCACCATGAGTACTGAGCACCGAGCACCCAGAGTACTGAGCAACCTGAGTACTGAGCACCCAGTACCCCGAGAATGAGCACCCAGCACCATGAGTACTGAGCACCGAGCACCCTGAGCACTGAGCACCCAGCACCCTGAGTACTGAGCACCAAGCACCCTGAGTACTGAGCACCCAGCACCCTGAGTACTGAGCACCCAGCACCCTGAGTTCTGAGCACCAAGCACCCTGAGCACTGAGCACACTGAGTACTGAGCACCCAGCACTCTGAGCACTGAGGACCCAGCACCCTGAGTACTGAGCACCCAGCACCCTGAGCACTGAGGACCCAGCACCCCGAGCACTGAGCACCCAGCACCCTGAGTACTGAGCACCCAGCACCCCGAGCACTGAGCACCGGGCACCCCGAGCACTGAGCACCCAGCACCCTGAGCACTGAGCACCCAGCACCCTGAGCACTGAGCACGCATCACCCTGAGTACTGAGCACCCAGCACCCCAAACACTGAGCACCGAGCACCCTGAGAACTATGCACCGAGCTCCCCGAGCACTGAGCACTCTGAGTACTGAGCACCCAGCACCGTGTGTACTGAGCACCGAGCTCCCCGAGCACTGAGCACCCTGAGTACTGAGCACCCAGCACCCCGATAACTGAGCACCTAGCACCCTGAGCACTGAGCACCCAGCACCCTGAGCACTGAGCACCCAGCACCCTGAGTACTGAGCACCCAGCACACTGAGTACTGAGCACCCAGCACCCTGAGTACTGAGCACTGAGCACCCCGAGTACTGAGCACCCAGCACCCCGAGCACTAAGCACCCAGCACCCTGAGTACTGAGAACAGATCACCCTGAGTACTGAGCACCCAGCACCCTGAGTACTGAGCCCCCAACACCCTGAGTACTGAGCACCCAGCACCCCCGAGCACTGAGCACCAAGCACCCCCGAGAATGAGCACCCAGCACCCTGAGTACTGAGAACCGAGCACCCTGAGTACTGAGCACAGAGCACCCTGAGTACTGAGCCCCCAGCACCCTGAGTACTGAGCACCCAGCACCCTGAGCACTGAGCACCCAGCACCCCCGAGAATGAGCACCCAGCACCCTGAGTACTGAGCACCCAGCACCCTGAGTACTGAGCACTAAGCACCCAGAGCACTGAGCCCCCAGCACCCCGAGCACGGAGCACCCAGGACCAAGAGCACTGAGTACTGAGCACCCAGCACCCTGAGTACTGTGCACCGAGCTCCCCGAGCACTGAGCACCCTGAGTACTGAGCACCCAGCACCCCGATCACTGAGTACCCAGCACCCTGAGCACTGAGCACCCAGCACCCTGAGCACTGAGCACCCAGCACCCTGAGTACTGAGCACCCAGCACGCTGAGTACTGAGCACCCAGCACCCCGAGCACTGAGCACCCAGCACCCTGAGTACTGAGCACTGAGCACCCAGCACCCCGAGCACTGAGCACCCAGCACCCTGAGTACTGAGCACCCAGCACCCTGAGTACTGAGCACCCAGCACCCTGAGTACTGAGCACCCAGCACCTCGAATACTGAGCACCCAGCACCCTGAGTACTGAGCACCCAGCAACCTGAGCACTGAGCACCCAGCACCCCGAGCACTGAGCACCCATCCCCCTGAGTACTGAGCACCCAGCACCCTGAGCACTGAGCACCCTGAGGACTGAGCACCCAGCATCCTGAGCACTGAGCACCCAGCACCCTGAGTACTGAGCACCGATCACCCTGAGCACTGAGCACCCAGCAACCTGAGCACTGACCACCCAGGACCCTGAGTACTGAGCACCCAGTACCCCGAGCACTGAGCACCCAGCACCCTGAGCACTGAGCACCCAGCACCCCGAGTACTGAGCACACAGCACTCTGAGTACTGAGCACCGAGCACCCCGAGCACTGAGCACACAGCACCCTGAATACTGCGCACCCAGCACCCCAAACACTGAGCACCGAGCACCCTGAGAACTGAGCACCCGAGCACCCTGAGTACTGAGCACCCAGCACCATGAGTACTGAGCACCGAGCACCCAGAGTACTGAGAAACCTCAGTACTGAGCACCCAGCACCCCGAGAATGAGCACCCAGCACCGTGAGTACTGAGCACCGAGCACCCTGAGCACTGAGCACCCAGCACCCTGAGTACTGAGCACCAAGCACCCTGAGTACTGAGCACCCAGCACCCTGAGTACTGAGCACCCAGCACCCTGAGTTCTGAGCACCCAGCACCATGAGCACTGAGCACACTGAGTAATGAGCACCCAGCACCCTGAGCACTGAGGACCCAGCACCCTGAGTACTGAGCACCCAGCACCCTGAGTACTGAGCAGCCAGCACCCCGAGCACGCAGCACCCAGCACCCTGAGCACTGAGGACCCAGCACCCTGAGTACTGAGCACCCAGCACCCTGAGCACTGAGCAGCCAGCACCCCGAGCACGGAGCACCCAGCACCCTGAGTACTGAGCACCCAACACCCAGAGTACTGAGCACCCAGCACCCTGAGCACTGAGCACCCAGCACCCCCGAGTACTGAGCACCCAGCACCCTGAGCACTGAGCACCCAGCACCCTGAGTACTGAGCACCGATCACCATGAGCACTGAGCACCCAGCACCCTGAGTACTGAGCACCCAGCACCCTGAGTACTGAGCACCGATCACCATGAGCACTGAGCACCCAGC
This sequence comes from Microtus oregoni, assembly GCF_018167655.1. Lineage (NCBI taxonomy): Eukaryota > Metazoa > Chordata > Mammalia > Rodentia > Cricetidae > Microtus > Microtus oregoni. The sequence continues at coordinate 75,505 of NW_024543891.1, forward strand.
ACCCTGAGTACTGAGCACCCAGCACCCTGAGCACTGAGCACCCAGCACCCTGAGCACTGGGCACCCAGCACCCTGAGTAC